>NW_013672749.1:0-5403 GCF_000517525.1 Limulus polyphemus
ACTATTCGTTGGTAAAAGAGTAGCCCAAGAGTTGGCGGTGGGTGGTGATGACTAGCTGCCTTCCCTCTAGTCTTACACTGCTAAATTAGGGACGGCTAGCGCAGATAGCCCTCGTGTAGCTTTGCGCGAAATTCCAAAAACAAAAAAAAACAAAACTTTCTTATTTCACTGAGAAAAGTCAAACCTACAAAAACATCTTTATAAATATTTTCAGACTCGAGGAAGTGTACACCACGAATGAAAAATAATTTTCACGATATTGTATTTACGTAGTCTTTCTCACGACTGTTATTTTCTCAGATAGGCTGAATAGTTATACTTTTGGTAATGTAAGTTATACATACTTTTTAGTGCCTTACTTTATAGTTGATTCGGTATTAAATGGAGGCTGTAACTTGTAACAGTTCGGCAATCTGTCTGTCTCTACATTATAAATCATATCTAACGCCATGAAAATACGAACTGAAAAGCATGACAATACAATGAAAAGGTATGCGTCAGAAAATTTATTGATACACTCAGAAAACACGTGTACAAATTTCACAAACAAATCAATTTACATTTTTAAGGTGATATTACTTTTTCTTGTGAGATTTTTTTATTCTTTTGTTCCAGAAACGCAGCGTTCTCGAAATTAAATTTCGAAACTGATTTAGATTTTAATAATACACACTTAATAGTTTGTTTGTTTGTTGTGAATTTCACGCAAAGCTACACGAGGGCTATCTGCGTTAGCCGTCCCTAATTTAGCAGTGAAAGATCGCGCCATCCACCGCAAACTCTTGGGCTACTCTTATTACCAACGAATATTGGGATTGACAATCACTTATAACGCCCCCACTGCTGAAAGGGCGAGCATGTTTGGTGGGACGGGGATTCGAACCCGCGACCCTCAGATTGGGATTTAAGCCCCCTAACCACCTGGCCACTTCGTTTGAGAAAATATGTGTTTATAACTGAAAATCGAATTTTATGTTTGCTATTTTGGTTTGTAATACACTGGTCAGTATCTATATAGCTTTGTAATACACTGGTCAGTATTTATATAGCTTTGTAATACACTGGTCAGTATCTATATAGCTTTGTAATACACTGGTCAGTATTTATATAGCTTTGTAATACACTGGTAGTATATTTCAAAGCTATATAGATACTGATCAGTGTATTCCAAAGCTATATAGATACTGACCAGTGTATTCCAAAGCTATATAAATACTGACCAGTGTATAACAAAGCTATATAAATACTTACCAGTGTATTACAAAGCTATATAGATACTGGGTCAGTATCTATATAGCTTTGTAATACACTGGTCAGTATTTATATAGCTTTGTAATACACTGGTCAGTATTTATATAGCTTTGTAATACACTGGTCAGTATCTATATAGCTTTGTAATACACTGGTCAGTATCTATATAGCTTTGTAATACACTGGTCAGTATCTATATAGCTTTGTAATCCTTCTCCTCCTTACACTATCAATTCCTTATGGTAGTAGGAATGGAAATTAAGGTTTAAACTTAAACTGTAGATATTGTTACGTTACGAATCATGCCTGTTTTTTACTTTAACGCTAAAACTATGCAATGTGCTACCTGTGGGGATCGAACCTAAAAATCTAATGTTATAGCCATACTTTATTAGTTAGACATAAAGATAAAGAGAGATACATCACAAACTTAGTCGCTGAGCTCATGAGCGGTAAAAGAAAGTATGCTTTTTCTAATACTCATTCTCATAAGTAGTAAGATTCCAGATTTAAAACGCTAAAATCCGTGTTTCGATTCCCTACGGTGTAAAGAACAACCAACAGCTCATTTTATAGTCTTATGCTAAAAAACAGAAACAAAAAACATTCTCATCATATCTTGAATCTCTATTAACAGTTAGTTATACCCCCAGTGGCTCAGCGGTAAGCCAGTGGGCTTATAATGCTAAAAATCGGGTTTCGATACCAGAGGTGGCCCTAGCACATATAGCCCATTGTATAGCTTTATGTTTAACAACAAACAAACAAGCATTAGATATTATGAATTTTCTCTATCCGTCTGAAAGAAAGGTTAGATCAAGAGAAGAAAAAATATGATTCGGATTTCATTAGTAAATACTAATTACTTCGTTATTTTATAGTCGAGAGATTGTTTATATAAAGATGAAAATTAATGTAAACGGTAAGAACATCGGGTGCTTTATGTAAAAAATGGTGGATTTTGGAAACATAATATTGAGTACTTAAAAAACTGAGTGACAAAGTCAGGCAAAATTTGCGAATTATAATAATAGATGATTTAAAAAACAACTGTGAAATATTTTTAATCCGATAAAAATATTCTGGTTAAACTTCTGAGCCTTAACAATTCATATGACATTTAGTAAAATGTCTATGCAGCAAAATAAAACTGGTTATTAAAATTTCGTTATAAACATCAAACACGTTTAAAATACCTTGATTTTTGTTGCAACATGAGGCTCTATTAATATCATATCTACCGTGTCACAAAAAACTATTAGCTTTTTTATACTGATGCGTGTGCCATGTGAGGTTAAAGCATATCCGAAATATTCCATTCTGATGTGTAATAATATAACATAGATTTTTAGATGCAAAAGCTATCGACATTGTAATTCAGTGAGGGTTATCTATTGTTGACTTTTCAATCGCTGATGTTCAGGATTCAAGCCCACATGGCATTAATATTATCCCATTCAAGACGAACATAGTTGTGTTGAAAGAACAGCACCACGTGATCGTCATTATAGTCTAAAGTTGCTGAAAGTGGAGTTGCCAGGCTCTTCCTGTAAGCCACGAGAGTATCCACCAGCTTTAGATACTTCTCCGAGGAGATGTCGAAGTTGTGCATCATTTGGTCAGTAGTTATGTTCAAACAATTGCCAGAAAGTTGTGGATTATCATCCTGTAAACACTCGTTTGACAGAGCTGGTTCATATGCTTCCCCTGAGAAGGAAGTTTCTATCTCGTTGTTACCGACAGTGATCTTAAAAGAAGCTTCCAAAGTGAGAGAAAAATTGTCATTAGTAATACATTTACATTATAGTAAATAATACATTATAGTAATACATATAAACTAATAGTTGGCTTCAAACATTTTGCACATTCTAGTCTCAAACACACAACATGAACTATTCAGCCTGTAAGCAACAGACCATAAAGTGATCGACTCACAATTATAGTTCTCATCAGTTCCTCTAGGGCATCGGTATGAAATGCTACTCAATAAAAATTGGCTTTGTCTGAAAACTTCATTGAATATCAACATTTCCAACCACTCACCTACTCTCACACAAGTTATATTTTGTGTTAAGTTAGTGACAAAGGCTCAAACGTTAAGATAGTTTTGTTTACTAATAATTGTTCACAGTTTGAATTATTTAAAAAACAAATACAAAATTGTCTATTGTTCTGTGTCAAAAGTTAATACAAGTCTAAATACTTTATGAGAGCTAGGTTTCTTAATAATTGTTCACAGTTCAAGTTCTTTTCAAGAAACACAGGGTAGTCTATTGTTAATTGTCAAGCCTTTTAAGGTTAGATGTTTGTTTCAATATGATATTTTAATTTAATTATTGCTTTATAAAAAATACAAATTATTCCAATTTATATCTTATTAATAAAACCAATAAGTAACTCCTGAAACAAAAGCATATTCATAGGGTTACATAATTAACATATTCAATACGTTATATTAGCATATTTATAGGGTAACATAATTAGTATATATATATATATATATATATGCTCTATTTATTTGACGTTTTTCTTTTTTCTTGTAAAACCAGTTTTCTGCCATTTAAATGGAAACTTTTCATTTTTATTATTGTGTTCTAAAGTATTATTATTATTATTAGAATGAAAATAAAAAATTCTCTACCTGTTTTAGGGAAAAAATGAGTTTCGCAGACGAACCTCTCAGTTTTGGAACAGTCTTCATCATTTAAAAGTGGACGGATTTTGCCAGCTATTGTCGACCCTATAACTGCGCAGTCTTGTTGTGGAGTGTAATTATCAGGCTTATTTGTTGCCCAGATATTATTAGATGTCATGAACTCGTACGTGGCCAGCGTTCCGTCCTCGAAGACCCAGACCCCTTCTTGTTGTTTATCTGATATTCCGATCCAGTAGTAAACAGTATCAATCATCAAAAGACTTTTTACAAAGTCAAAAGTTTGGCTGTCCTTTATGACAGCTAATTTTCCGCCTTCATTCTTACATTGTAGACGGGAGTCTTCAAAATTGTTTTCAACATTAAATACACGAAAACAGCTAGTTTTATATCGATGATATTCTTCCGGGCAATCTACATAACAAATATTACTCTTTTTATGTTCGTTATTTGAATTTTTACAACAATAAATCGAAGCCATACAGTTTCATTTCTACTTCGTTGTAAAACACACTATATACAATATTAGACTTTCTTCACACGACTGACTGAAATACACGTATTACATAACATATTTAACTGGATATTGGCATTACATAAGAAGTATATTCATAGGATTACATGAGAAGTATATGAATTGGATTACATAATTATTATACTCATAGGGTTACATAAGTTATATATTCATTAGGTTATATTAGCATATGCATGGGGTTACATAAGAAGTTTAGTCATAGGCTAACATTAGCAATATATTTATTAGATTATATTAGAATATTCATGAGTTACAAAAGTATATTCATAGGTTAACATAAGTAGTATATTCATGGGGTTACATAAGTAATATATTCATTAGGTTACAAAAGCATATCCATAGGATTACATAAGAAGACACTCATTAGGTTATGTTAGCATATTCATAGGGCTACATAAGTAGTATATTCATAGGGTTACTTCAGAATATTCATAAGGTTAAAAAGTATTATATTCATTTGATGGTAGAGTTACAAATACGTTACAAATTATACGTTAGATTATTTTCCAATAGTCTCAGCAAAGTAATTTTCTTTTGAAGTGGCGACTGTCTGTAAGTAGTGATTAAGAATGGGGTCATATCGCAGGTGAGCTAGTGACTAATTTAAATATTTTACATTGACATCTTTCGTAAAATAGGCTTAGCATTTAAAGAATGGGTTGTAATTTGTGTGATTGTTTTAATTTTTCAGTTGGTTTATATCCCTATTCCATATCATGTAACTTTCGAAGAAATGCCCCCCCCCCAAAAAAAAGTGGGTCAACGGTAAGTTTGTGGGCTTATAACGTTAAGAATCTGATTTCAATACCTCTGGTGGACAAAGCACAGAAAACCCATTCTCTAGCTTTGTGCTTAACTACAAACAAAGAAAGCTACAAATAGTTTTCTAACGTTAAAAGTATGTGACATTTTTTTTCTTTCTAAATATAACATCGTTCACGCTATAGTGTGTGGGTCTGAATGG
>NW_013672749.1:6354-30703 GCF_000517525.1 Limulus polyphemus
GTGTATAGCAGAAGAGGAGGGTTCAGGCCCCAGAAGGTACCAGTGAGAGAACAGAGGAAACGAAGACGTCGAGTAACCTTAGCAGAAAGGGCAGATAGGTATGGCTTCCAAGTAAGATGCTTATCAAAGACAATGCCTAGATGGGTCACGGAGTCGGAAAGGAGGATCAGGACATTGTCAACCCGGACATCAAATAGGGAAATCAAACAGGAGCATGCAGGAGGGTCTTCAGTGTTGAAATGATTGGAAAGTGAGTCAGACAATTTTGAGAAGTTAATCCAAAGTAGAAAGGCGTGGGCAAAATCCCGCCTGTGTATGAGGCAGCAGGTTGTGAGAAGCTATGTATTGATGAAGACGGGCAACAAGGATGCGTTCAAAGATTTTACTGAAAACACTAGTGAGGCTGATAGGACGATAAGAATTAACATCAGAGGCAGGTTTACCCGGTTTCAGAAAAAAACAGGACAGTGGATAACTTCCAGGAATCAGGAAAAAAAATCCTGAGGAAAGAAGAAAGGCGTAGAACAATACAAGAAGTCGAAGGAATTGCAGAGGAGCATGACGGACTTGGCAGTATGTGATGCCATCAGGACCAGGGGCAGTGTTACGTCTGTTCTTCAGCGGACATCAGCTGCAGTAATTGGAGCATGTAAGAAATCATTATCAACAACATAAGAAGAACTAGGAGTAAGGTTAACGAGACAGGCAACAGTTGAGTTAACGGTGGTTGTAGTGTCACTGTAGTCAAGAATATGACGTTCAGGTACTTGAAAGTTTTGTTCATGAAAAGCAGCAAAAATGTTTTTTTTTTGTACTTATGAAAAGCTTATGTAGCAACACTTAGGAACTTTAAATAGGGTGTTGATACAGAATTTATGACTAAGTCTTAAAATATTTTGAACTCTTCAATATACGTTTCAAATATTGGGATAGAATTTTTCTATAATACTTTATTTATAAAAAATAAAATATATTTCGTTTAATGTTAAAATACTTATGAAAAATAAAAGATATATTTGAGATTCTAGACCTTTCGCTTGGAAGTCTGTCGCGACGGCCGCGCCACCTAATGCTGTATTTTGTTTACTATCAAAATCTGTTAAATAACAAACAACTATGTAAAAAATATCGTAAGAACAGGTAAGTTGTATGTTTTGTTTTTAATTTGAAAGAAAAAATGGTTAATGTCTGAAAGCAAGACAAGTCTGATTAGTCATTTTGATTTATAAATTATTATCCCATTATATTTTAGAAAAAGAAAATGCGATGGAGCAAGCCTTTGTAAGAAGTATATTTATGGAAAATAAAAAGTGATTTAAATGTCCAGGAATGAGAAACACAAAACCCTGTATATATTAAAAACAGGGGGGGGGGGGTACGGAGATTTATACTCCTCTCAAAATTTTAGAGAGGAAACTTTTTCTAGTTTCGTTCTCTTGTATTAATAGCTAAATATATTTTAAGACAAGTGTAACACGTGTCACGTATAAGGCATTTCTTGCTATTCTAGCTTTAAAAAGTGCACATTTATGTTTAACAAAATTTTTCGCAATGATATACACAAGATTGTTCGTGCTAATATTCTTTTGCTAGTTTACATATTATAAAGAGTCATTACCCATGGCTTTTTGTACTTTCCCACGGAAGGTGTCACTTGAGAATTTCTTTAAGCTTGTACTACTTGATATTTAGTCACATCAATCACTTAAAAATTTAGAAATACCTGGTGTTCTGCAAACCTATTTTTGATAATGGGCGTGACCAGTGACTAATGCATTTTGAGATATTAATTTCTGCTCGGATAAACATTCTGCGGACTTATAATGCTAAAATTTTGGATTTGATTTCTCGCGATGGAAAAAGCGTACATAGCCCATTGTTTAGCTTGGCGATAAAACGGTTTTGTTCATAGTTTTGCGAGGAATATTGTTTTTGTTTCATATAAAAAATAGAAGTATGATCATCCCTTGTTACGCTCTAATTGCTTTTTTATTGTCGTGTCTGATATACACATAAAGTCCATTTGTTTTAATTCGAAATTTTGTACCCGACCTCTTTCCCTATTTCAATCGGGTCAAAATTTAATTTTATTCTGAAATGCACTTTCGGGCAAACCTCTTGTTAGAAAGGCTCTTAACTTGTCGGAAATCAGTTTATGTGATAATACCATACAACTAAAATGAACCCAGTGGAGTGGAAAGTAGATTAGCAAAAACTAAATTTGGATTTGAGAGGCTGGCCCTTCCTTAAGGTGTTTGAGGGTGCAAATGAAAGTAAGAGTTACAGCAGATTTTTTAGAAAAGAATGGAACAAGAGTATGAGAATTTGATAGAAAACCAGTAAGGATAGCTTTAGTTTATATTAATCACAAATATTTGTGTTACGGTTCACTAGGAGGTAGGTAGATGTACAATCGTATGAACACATTTCTGTCATGGTTTGAGAGATGTTTACCTCTGTTTTTGCCAGGAGTATGATTAAGACAATTGATACAGGGACTAAGCTTTTTTAAGAAGTAAATAAGTAGTATTTCTGTACAAAATGAGGCCAAGTAATTTAAAATTTTAGAAAATAAAAGGACCAATATTTAAGAGAAGTTAAGTTAATAAAACGAGATTCAGTGGCATAGCGGTATGTAGCGCTAGAAATCAGGTTTCATACGTGGTGGGCAGAGCACAGATGACACATTGTGTAGCTTTGTGCTTAACTTCAAACAAAGTATACAGAATAAAATTTAAAAAAATGAAATGATTTAAGCTTTTGCTAGGTATGAGGTGGACTTTCCGACAGAAATGAAATGATTTGAAAGTTTTCTAGGTAGGAGGTTCAATTTCTGACGGAAAAACTAACTCATTGAAATCAGCATGTAAAATTTGTCAAGAAATACTCTGGAGCTAGATGTCTGTCATCTACAAAGCATTAAATATAGTAAAAGGTAAAATAAAACATTTGTATTGTTATCTACTAGGTGTAAAGTAACATAGGAAAGACGGGGCCTTGGAACATGTCTGCATGTTAGAAAACTCAGATATACAAGGGTTGACTTCAGTGCTTACATTCCGAGAAAGAAAACATTCGGGATCTGATCTGATCGTTAACTGAGTTGTAGGTCTAAACACACACAACTATGGTGAATTGTACGTCTAGACACATAGCCAATATAACTAGGCTTCAAGTTAAAACTTTTAATACTAAAATCTGCTAGTTAAACGAAATTATTCACTTTGTCTTCCTTCAATAAAAAAAAAAGAACGCAATTTTTTCAGGATTAACTTTTCAAAGAGAAGACACCACCAAGTAATGTGAATAGTCTAATTATAACACAAAACAACTTGGTGGAAGTCTGTAAGAAACGTTACTTAACTGATCATCATTAAGAAAGAATGTAACCAGAATGGGGTCATAATGTAAGTCTAAAAACAAATACTGTTATCTCCTGGAGTAGTATTTCATAACAATTTTAATTCTGCATCGGTGTAATAGACCTGCAGAGAAATTTATTAAAACAAACTAAAGTAAAATAAGTAAAGAAATAGAGAGTTAACAAAAACACTCATTTCGACACAGAAAGTTTCAAAAAGTAGAAAGATTGCGTTTACTAAAGGATTTTCCTATGGAAACAGCAATTAGAAAAAACGAAAGTTTTTGTAGAATCGAAAACTTTATCAAATTTTCAAGAGGGTTATTTTGCTTTAAAAGGTTTTCAGAGACAAAACAATGAGTCAACATAATCATCCATGGATAATTAGAAGTACAACCAGTTTAAAGTTTGTTGATTTAACATAGTTTGAATATTACTTGTTACTCAAAAGAATACAGGTTTCAAGAACGACGTTACACAGGAAATTGCGTTTTTATTAAGTCATGACTGTAAACAACGTGAATAGTGGCTAACCTTAAGACAAACTTTATTAGACGTAGAAAGAAATCTAGCTTCCTGTTTAGCAGAAGCGATATGGATAGTAAAATAATCAACATCAAGATAAAGGACAGAACGATGAAGGTTATCAGTGTGCGATGTGAAATCGGACCAATCACTACAATAATAGTCTAGGAAAAAGAATTCAACCTTGGATATGAAAGTTGTTTTTATAGGAAATAATGACGAAAATTGTATGTTATATAACTACATAGTAAAGGTCAAGCGAAAAAAGTAAAGATCTAGAACGTTTTCCAAAACTCATGTGGTGTGTGTACGCGCGTGCGTGCGACAGGCTGGTAGCAAGAACTGGATCATTATTTTTAACAGTTAAATGAAGAACGTCTCTGTGAGAAAACCACTTAAATTTATAAAGTTTATAAATTTACAACTTAATTCTTAGGACAGTGGCATGTGGTTCAATGTTTAAAATATAATAAAGATTAGAAAGTGGTGTGGAGAAATTTAAAAAACAGAAACAAGAACAGCAAAAGCAGGATAACTGGACAGGTAAATTAACCAAGAACTTTAAATAGAAGAATGGCGAGGAAGTACTACTCGAAAAAGAAAAACATTTTTTAAGAAAGATATTCTAACGAACAAACGGCACAACTGCATAAGCTGAAATACAGTATGTTGCGGTAGAGTTTAAACGGATAAAAATTGTGGGAAAAACAGGTACATACAGCCCAGAAAAGGGCTAGAAGAAATTTAGTGTAGCTCTCATAAGTCTCTATTTATATTAAAGTCCTAAATTATTATTGAATTGCACTGACTAGATCTAAACAGATAATGTATGTGTTTCAATAAAAAAAATACAGATTTGAATATATTACCCATATATATGATTTCTGCTTCTTTTTCGTTCTTGTAATATCTTGCCGCCACCACTCGAGAAGATTCAGTAACATTTGAAAATACCTTTACGACTGGTTTCGTGTAGATCGGGTCTTCATTGAAATTAGCGCTTCTATAGAGAGAAACGTTGGAATGGAAGAAGAGGAAAAAGAACAATTGGTTTTCGATGTCTATGGCAACTGCAGCGCTTACAAATTTCGTAATGTTTTCTGCTGGTTTAGTCTTAATCGAAACCTAATTAGCAATAAGAAACAAAGTGAGGATTTAATAAAATTTCTTAATAATTAATTTAAACGAACAGAATAACATGTCAAATATAATCATCTTCATTACACGTGTTTCAATATATGAAATATATATATATAAGAAAAGCAATCTTCTGGAGCGTAATAATAAATCACATATATTAACAGGACCGCCAGGTTTGAAATACTATATTTTATAATATCTTTAGTTGGTTGGAATCGCTTTCGCAACTTAACCAGCTCTTCAGCTAACTTAATTAAAAACAATGCATAATACTTTTTAAGAAAATCAAAATGCTTATATAATAAATACATCCAAGTAAAGATACTTTAACAAAATATAAATGTATTATACGTTATTTTAAATCCATAAACAGTGTAATTTAATAAATCAATCAATAAATATATATATATTATTTAATAACCATAAAAAATAGCATGTAAATAAAACATAACTAAATACTTAAGAAATTCACATGTTATTTACATACAATCCAAATTACTTCTATTTTTTATGAAATAACTCATATAATAATATTTTTGTTGATTATCACAAGACCAACATGGAAAACTGAAAAAGAAAAGTTCTTGTAATATACCATGGGTACTTAATATACAACTGTAAAAATGTTCAGAGCATCTTGACAGACTCTGACTTGGGTTTTTAACATGAAACTTATGTTGATTTATTCTATATCTATACCAAAATCAGGTATGTGTATTCAATTGGACACATGATGTAATCAAATAAAAAAACCTATCTATAATCTCAAAATGATATAAACACTGGTATAATAGCAAGAATAGCACTTTATTTAGTCTGTATTCAAAAGATATACTTTTAAAAAACTGACAACGGAAACACTATAGTGTTAATATCACATAGGTTTGATGATACAATGGCTATGGAACATTCAAGAGATGATACAACACATATGAAGACTGAGGTTATGATAATTATGTATTAGAAAAGACAAAATATTTTACTTAAAAATATTAGGGTCAACTTATAATAACTCAGGTTATTATCGAAGACTTTTAATATATTTAAAATTTCTAGATACATTACATTAATCTTAACAGAACATTAAAACACTGCTCACATTTTAAGTCTCCGCAACGGAAAAATATTAATTTAAAAAAAACTTCTAAAATTAGTGTCATTATCAATTTTCAAATACTGTGGTCAATCTCTACAAACCAAGAAATACTCGACTATGAATCGACTCATCATCTGTAGATAATGCAGAGAAAATAAAAAAGCCTTAGGCAAGAATTTGTTATGATATACGAGACATTTTTGAGTGAAAATTAATACAGAAATCCTGAAATTAAAAACCATCCACAGAGCCATCATTTCATTTTTTGATTTGATACTTTTTGTGCACAGCTACGCATATTGGTTATTACTTTTTATCTGATAGACTAGAGAGATGGCAGCTAGTGATGAGCACTCACGTCAACTTTTGGGCCACTCTTGTCTGGTCGAATATGAGGTTTGACTGCCACTCCTATGGCGTAACCTCAGTGTCAAAGTCCCCGTTTCCATATTCTGTATTCTTGTTACATGACGTAAGCTACAAATGAAGAATTTCTCACTTGTTAGTTTTTATAGCCATAGGTAGAGTTTCTGATGAAACCCAACTTTTGCCCCTTTGCTATGTCGCTATGCTCTATCACCAATGAACATCTCATAATTAGAGACAAAAAAGTAGTGTATAGTAGCAGGATAAAGAACAACCATATTATAGTGGACAACTTTCCTCAGAAAGCTGGTTGGTTGGCTGTTTTGAATTTCCCGCAAAGTTACACGAGGGTTATCTGCCCTAGCCGTCCCCAGTTTAGCAGTGTAAGACTAGAGGGAAGGTATCTAGTCATCACCACCCACCGCCAACTCTTGGGCTACTCTTTTACTAACAAATAGTGGTATTGATCGTCATGTAAAACTTCACCAACATAAAATATCGGTCTTGTTAATTTACTCCAACAAAAACTTTCACTCTTGATATATTGTATCAATATGAAAATCTCCCCTGGTAGATCAGTGGTAAGTCTTATGGCTTACAATACTAAAATTCAGGTTTCGATACCCACATCGGGAAGAACACAGATAGCCCAATGTGCAGATTTGTGCTTATGAACAAACAAAGAATACGAAATTTAATCTTCATATATGCTTATGTGTGTGCGTAGACTAAACAACCAGATCAGAGACCCATAACTCCCATAAGTATAACCTTCATAATTTTCAGCTATTAACGAGTGGGAAGGCAGCACAGCTGCTACTATGACTTTGTCTAAAGCTTTGAAACTAATAATGGAATTGACTGTCACTTTTGTAACCAACTTTTTTTTTTCACCAACTGGTGAAAGTGCGAAGCGTGTTCAGGGGAATCACTTCTCGAACCGTGGACTCTCGATCCCCAACTCGATTCACTAACTATGGTCACACCCGTCCCCTCCTTTTATAAATTATTAGTCAGAGATTCCCAAACCCGGGGTCGCGAGTCTGTCGGGTAAAAGTCATATATAGCAAAAAAAGAAAGTGGATGGGCCGGTTAAAACACATTTTAGAGCAGGTGGAGTCTCGCACATTCGAAATGAGTTAGGGAAGTAAAAAGTTTGGGAAATGCTGATCTACGTTTTAAATGGATGAGTATTAAAACACCTATTAACTATTTACTTTCTAATATGTATTCTATTTTGTTTGAAAGGAAACACCTTTTACAACTTGGGAAAGACTCAAATATTGGTTTGTTATTTATGGCCGTGTTCAACAGATACTTATATATAAGAGTTTATTATAGATTTTATTTTTTTCGACAATACACTGATAATTATTAAGCTTTCTCTGCTAGTTTTTGTAAATCGCTTAACTGAAGCAGTTTCCGTTTGGAAGTGTTGTTCTACTTTGTACTTGAGAATGATAGGTTTGCGTGCAGAAATTTCTAAGAAATGTGACAAACAGACCTCCTATTGAAAGTACTGATAACATTAAAAACTATATATTTTCTATTATACTTACAAATCTATCTAACTAAACGAAGATGTTAAAAGCTTTTTTTATACGCGACTAATGTTTCCAAGTCATAAACAGTAGTTCCAAGATATCAAAATCTCTACCATTATGTAGTTTGCCCGTATAGATCAGAAGTTATTTGTAATAAGATATCCTTTTCTCAATCACAACTCTGCTATGTTTTTGTATGTTTACTTCAATATATTGTTTGTTTGAAGTTAAGCACAAAGCTACACAATGGGCTATCTGTGATCTGCCCACCACGGGTATCGAAATCCGGATTCTAGCGTTCTAAGTCCGCAGACATACCGCTGTGCCACTGGGGGCCCTTCAATATATAAATTCATTTATGTACATTAACAAGGAAATAGAAATCCAGCCTTTAAATAAAGTACTTTGTATTATCTTCATTAGTATATCATTGTCGAATTCACATTACGCTAATCTTTGAAATGGACTCTTCAGTTGGGAAATAGTTATTGTTAAGGAGTATTTTCACTAATACACTAACATTAGTGCAGTAAAAATCTGTTGTAACAAGTAATAATAAATAGCAGTTATCATTCAAGTGTTCACTTTAATAACAAAACTTGTGTAATTGTAAATATAAGTATAGATAGATAATAATTTGAACTATTTTTAATTGACATTATTTATCGTGCGTGAATTTTTAGGGAATATTTTACAGACATTGTTCTGTGCATGTACACAAACTAAGCCAAATGTTTTCCAGCTATTTTTTAGCTGTTTACTTCAGTAGGATAGATAGATGTCTGTTAATTTTCGTAACAGAACGTATACAAAATGTTGCTCGAACTCAGTAGCTGGTCCCCCGGTGGGACAGCGGTAAGTCTTCGGATTTACAACACTAAAAATCAGAGGTTCGATTCCCCTCGGTGTACACAGCAGATAGCCAGATGTGGCTTTGCTATCAGAAAACACACACACTCAGTAGCTGAGCAGTAAGTCTGAGGATTTATCATGCTAAAATTCGGGATTCGGTGAATGTGCTTTTGTATGTGTACTGCATTAAAAGCCAATTGTATATATCGGGGTTATCAATAAATAAACAACTCAAGCTCAAGAATATATCTTCTAATAGCGCAGCTTGCTACCTAGCCATATATATACATCATCGTGCAATATCTTTGAGAAAAAAGAACCAGAATATATTTTCAACTTTTACCCTAATTTGTACAAGATATTTAACTCCATAACTTTACATTGCAAATGGTAGTGATCATTATAATGGTAACGGTCTGCAAATTTTAAGCAAAACACTTACCATAATCTTGAGCAAGAATTCTTATTGTACCAACTATTTATAAAAAGTCTAAAGTGGTATTTGTTTATTTGGAAGAAAACGTTGTTGGTTGGTTGATTTATTGTTAAGCGCAAAGCTACACAATGGGCTATGAGTGCTCTACCCACTACTGATATCTAAATCCGAATTTTGGTGCTGTAAGCGCCAGGGGGGAGGGGGAAGGCGGTAGAAAATGTCTTGGTTTTGTTTATAAAATTCAGTTATACCATATCTCAAGTTTTAGTTTCAGCCTCAAGATTCTCTGTAACTTAGAATAAATCTAAGATCAAGATAAAGATGCTAAAACTTTTACTTTAAATATTCAGAGCTTTCAAAAATTTCATTTATTCACCCCTGATATTCTCTACGCAATTCAAATAAGATGACTTTTGTCCGTAGTCAAAACCATCTTTTATCTATATAATACTACTGTCTGTTGTGTGTCCATGTAACTACTTCTATATAATAGTACTGTCTGTTGTGTGTCCATGTAACTACTTCTATATAATAGTACTGTCTGTTGTGTGTCCATGTAACTACTTTTATATAACAGTACTGTCTGTTGTGTGTCCATGTAACTACTTCTATATAATAGTACTGTTTGTTGTATGTCCATGTAACTACTTTTATATAACAGTATTGTCTGTTGTATGTCCATGTAACTACTTCTATATAATAGTACTGTCTGTTTTGTGTCCATGTAACTACTTCTATATAACAGTACTGTCTGTTGTGTGTCCATGTAACTACTTCTATATAACAGTACTGTCTGTTGTGTGTCCATGTAACTACTTCTATATAATAGTGCTGTCTGTTGTGTGTCCATGTAACTACTTTGCAGGATGTGGATATTGATATGGAAGTTCATTTGGTCCATGTGAGGGTACATAACAATTTTCAGTTTTACGTTTTGCGTTTATGGGTGTTTTGGGGTGTTTTTTTTTACCACCACTTCGCCCCCTGTTGATGGATCTTTACAAAATTTGGCATAAAGGTTTGTTGGGTCCATGCGGAGATACATGCACATTTGGGAGTTTACATTTTGTGTTTTGCAGTTTTTATGGACGTTTTTTGCGTTTTTTTACAATTACATATAAGAGAAGCAACTTTTCACGTCCTCCGATAACCTTTCATTAAGCATGAATTTACATAACTTCCGTCCAGGAAACGAGTATTCCAACTAGTATTGAATACTTTTGGTTTTTGCCTATTACAATAATCGTAAAAAACGATCAATATTATTAGGGACCCTGTAACCAACAAATGCATGGACCACAAGCAACTTGGCACATAAATAGTTTAGAAAAAACATGTTTAAAAACTAATGGGTGATATGGATCCCATAGAAGATTTTTAGATTTAAATAAACATAAAAACCACCATCTTGAATTTAAGCAGTTAAATTATGAGTGAAGCTATTTGTTTTTGGCTCATAACAACCGTTATTTATCAAGTATAAGATGTTTTTACATAAATCACTGAACAATTAATAAAGTTGAAAGTTGTAATCCCACCTACTTCATAGTACTTCACTCCATTGTTATACTGGAGTTCCTGGAGCCGTCTTCTCCTATCACTCAGCCGACATTGTCTTACAGGTCTTGAAGAATCGATATCAAAGGATTTGCAATGTGTTGGGTAACGCCTCATACATAAGCTAACGCACTGGGTTAGAGACGTAACTTGAACACTCTGGGTTACTTGATGCTGTTTTAACCCCTGGGCATTCGGGATGTTGTCTGGTCGAATAAACGTTAAATGTGGAAGACATAACGACCCCTCTATGTTTAACAATGTTAGAGTTAGGTAAAAACCTAATATCTTTGATGGGACTATTGAGAGATGGTATTTTTGTACTTGACGGGAGAGACGAGTAGTTAATTCTTTGTGTTTATATGTTAGGATGGAGACAAGCTTATGGAGGTAAAATATAAAGAGTCAATTATGCAAAATTTACTATGTGGCGTCCAATGATAAACCGGTATTGGTGATGTCACTAAGAACTTATAATATAAACGTAAGTTATTGGACAATATGCAATATCGTCACTGATACGTCATAAACATCCAAACCTATGGCGATTTTACCGAACACGGTAGGTACTACTGAAATAATTCCTAATGCTGTTTTGAAGTAGAATAGCTTTTATATGAAACAAATGTTAAGAAGGAAATTAAAGGAAAATATTAACGTCACACGCAGTGACTATATTCTGATAACAAAAATATCTGTATCATGCATAAAAACAGTTAATCATAATCTAAAAAAACACAAATTATTCCACTAAAACATCGAGCACATTTTTTTCCACCTGTTTCAAACTTTTTGAGAAAACCATGTTTCAAATGAAGTAAAATAAACAGATGAATGAGAAAACTGTTGTTGTATTTAATGGTCGAGTGTGACCGACCGTTATCATGCCCGTTCTTCCGTCGTATGCTAAAGTTCGTGCTCAAAATTTTGGGGCTGTTGGTGCATTATAATAGTGATGATAAAATCTCACTGTTCGGTCAGATTAGCACAAAAATTGGTTGTAGATGCTGTTGACTAGTTGTTCTCCCTCTAGTCTGTCAGTTTGAAAATTAGAAAGCTTTGTGCGAATATTCAGAAACAAATACACAACTATAAATAACTTTACAATCTGCTGTAGACCAATTGTAGAAGGAACTAAACTTTTATGTTGAATGAATTTCTATGAAGCAAGTATACTTTAAGCTAGCTTAAATAGGTTCATCAAGACTCAGTGGTTTTATGGAAACCTTTAAAAATAAGAAATTACATCTTAATCCGATCAAAATAATAATAATATTAGAGGTTGAGTGCGTTATATTAAAATGATTTTAGAGCCTCACCACGTCGTTACAGTCTGTATCACAACGTCTGGTCGTGCATTTTCACAATATCCCTGCAGCTTAGGTTCTTTTATGAAAGGCTGTAATGTCCAAAGCACATCATACTGCAACAAGAAACAAAATCTAATTTAATGCACCTTTCTTACTTTTTCTTGTATCCTGTGTGATTCCTATAAACGTCAGCATTAGAAGTTAAAAGCTCAATTTATGTACTTATAAAGAGAAGGAGAAAACAAATTAAGTATCAGTTAATATATTGTGAAGCAGTTTCTTTCTGGGTAAAATTATCACGCTATCTAACAGAAAGCGTATAAAATTCAGATCAATTTCCGAGCTTTCTAACCTACACGTGATTTTGTTGTGTTTTGTTTTCTGTTCATATTTATGTAATCCTAAAAATCTATGAGATTAACTTCTATAGTTACTAATGAGCACTATTAAATTCTATCAACTTATGTAGAAATATGTTTTTTGCAGTATTAATTAATTCAATTAGAGAGAAGTCAGGCTTGGCTAATTTATTCTACCAAAATGACCGTAGATTTAAGTTTGATTTTTATAGTAGCAAAAATATACAATTTAACAAGAAACCGTCGGCGAGAAAAGTTCTAAGTAAAAAGTCAAGTTCTGTTTGAAATCATGTAATCCGAAACAGTTAACTAACAGAAACCTGGGTGAAAAACAAACAAACAAACAAACAAAAACGTTCAAGCTGTAGAATAACAGTGGTTTTGTTTCTATGCGAAATCATTTAGCGAACAACAAAGTAGAATTTACATAAAGTGTTAAATTACAGTCCATAAATATTTCCAAAATATAACTATAAGTAGCTATAAAATAGGATTAAAAGGACAATTTTCTTTATTGATTTTCGGTAAGTTAGGTAATTATGGTGCTGCAGCCTTCAAAACTGATACAAAACATTAACACGATACGATATTTTTCCATATAAATAAACTTTTCCATATAGTTTTTCTCTGCTGAGGATGTTCGAAGTAAATAACGTAAATTCACCATTCAAAGTAAATATTTCTTATAATCTGCTGTTGCTTGTCTAAAACGCCAACAAAATTATTCTTACTTCTAAATTCTTAAGATTATATTTTAATAAAGTTTAAACTGATAGGTTTGATAAATTACTTTGATACAAAATACCAGGAAAGTGGATTTGCAGGGGTTTTATGAAAGGATCAGAAGGAAGTAGCCCCTGAAGACATTCTTACAGGCACTTTGTGTTTCTTTATTAGTTTTTAACCGTTTTATCTTTACTGTACCTACATAAATTTCAACCAGAAATATGATTATCTACCATAACTATATTTATTATCGGTGCGGACATTGGTGATAGTAGTCTAAAGTTTGTTGTCTGAGACCATTTAAAACTAAGAAAAGTTTGTAACACTGGGAGAAAATTAGCGGAGTTTTATTTTTAATGGACTGTACCTGCTTAACTCTAGAGCAGAAATTCCTAACCTGGATTACATGTACCCTCAGGGGTACATTTGCACTTCTCAGGGGGTACATAGGGGTCTGAGAGTATAACCATGGTTTGCACTTTACATGGTGTTTTAATTTACAGTCAGATAAAAAGAGCAAAGTGGCTCACATAAATATACGCTCTTTAGACAAAAAGTTGTGATCATGGTGAACGTTGTGATGTTATTGCTGTGCTACATTATAACTCATGTTTTCAATAAGTAATGTAGATAAACTAGGAATCAGCCAACTGGACAAGCTCTCCTCCCTCCATTAGTGCTTTGGGAGAGAATGACCAAGGGATACAGAGGAACAAAATGATTGGGAATCCCTGCTCTAGAGAGATGATGTTTCGGCTTCTATGCTGATGCTTTATTCGGGTTGAAGTATTCAGTACAAAATCTGAAACGTCGTCTCACAAGAAAGTCTAGAAGGGAAAAGTCTAAAATGTCTAACATACTCTTGAAACACTAAAGAGAGAAGACTTTCGTCGACTAAGAAATGGAACTAAAAATGAAGATCATTAGATCCTAAGTGAAACCAACGTAAAGAGAGCGGTGTTTAAGGCAATTGAACATGTGGATAATTTCCGAACTTTCAATTTTCAAAACATATTTTGTGAATAACGTCCATTAGACGAGCTACATCTGGCGCTTTCAAGCAATTATGCATGATTGTAATAATGGAAAGAACAAACATTTTGTTAACTGGAGAAGATTGAAAATAAAAAAAAAATAACTTCCGAGTACTTTAAATATTTATTTATTATAACAGTAAAGTTTGATGGCACGCCATTTTATATGAACACCGGAAGTTATTTCACATCATAGAATATTGCTTTGTGGTACGTAAAAAACACAAGTGGTGTTTGTTTTCATTTGGGGGAGGGGGGACAGAATGGTGGCCATTTCATGTCCACCTATTTTTATTTTTTTTACATTTTCCCCTCAAATTTGTGTTTTAGCGCACGAGTTTTAACACTAGAGAAATTGTTCTGGTATGTAGATAACCTAATGATGTTCTAGTCACCTACTGTTGGAAATCACTTCCAAAGATGTTTTGATGGATGATTTAGGCAGTGTATTCAAAATGCACTAAATGTAATACAATGAGCGACGACTGCTATGAGAAAACCGTTTCTTTATGGTCTTATGACGCCATCATTAAAAAAAAAAGGTTTTCCTGAGGCAGTTTTACTCCATGCCTATAGATGTCACTGAAGATTATATTGTTTAAAGTCATCTACTGAGGTCAACTATTTAGAAGTTTGGCAGTACCTGGAGGATACGGCCTTCCTATTTTCATTTATGGAGTGAACAGACGCGACTATTTGTGTGTGTGGCACATTCTAGGGGAGGTGACACTAGTTTTGAATGCAGTCGTCATACTTTCTCAGTCTCATTCAGATGTCCTTCAGATCTTCTGAAATACAGATATCTTTAAATATACGAAAGTGGTGCTGTCGAATGTATTGTTTGTAATTTGTGTTCGAATAAATAGAGGTTAGAATTCGTTTTGTTTTTTGTAGTTTGTGTGGTCTCTTTCTTCAACTCAGAATCAGAAATATAATTTAACTTCGTGAAACGTTTTATACTGTCTCATCTGTTACTTGTAGTTACTATTCTTACTTGTAAGGTAAATCAGTACATCTAAGCTTAGAATATCACAGTTTAACAATGTTAGTAGTCAAATCTAGAATGCTTATTATATTCTGAATTAAAACGTTTTCATCGTGTTAGAGCCTTCAGCCATAGAACTAAGTTTTCAGTCTAGTAATACAGATAGAATAGTTTAATATTTTATCAAAACAAAAACGGTTACATTAAAATCTAAATAAGCATCGAAAGTGACCTTAAAATATTTCATATTACCAAATTTGAATACTTTCAACGATTTGTTTTCACTGTCAGTATAAAACTCAGTTATTACTTATTATATAACTCATTGCAGTTATTACTTATTCGTATTAATAAAATTAATAGTATTTAATTTTGTAAATCTTAATAGCATCTTCTAACCTTTGGGGCACTAACCTTTTATACATATTTGCAGAATTTCTACCGTTGGATCATTCCAAGGTAAGGTTTACTGCAGGTTTTTAATTGAACTTTTCTTAATTGCTCTGTACAGAAATTATCTTTGCTTTTGGACATTAGTTACTGAGATGCTGGAAGAAATCAAACTGGCTTAAAACGTATCCCATAATTAACAAGTTTTAGGAGAGATGCTGAACATATGATATTTTTGGTAAGTAGATAAGTAGATAGATGGACAGATAGATAGATAAAACGGGAAAATTTCCAGACGTTAAAAGGTCAAATATATTTTGAAATTTCCTTTAGACGTAGATAATCTTATTCATTATTCAAAGTTTGGTGAGTCTATTTGAAAAGGACCAAGGGTGATCTAGTGATTAGGGTATCGGACACCGGATCGAAGAGATGCTGTTGAACAAGTCCATCACTTTCAGCTTTTGGTGCATTATGAAAATGCCAGTCAATCCCGTTATTCGTTCAAAGAGCAGGGCAAACTGATAGTGCTGACTGGCTTTCCTTCCCCTGGTCAGTAGTTGAAAATCATGGACGGCTGTAACATATAATATATGTTTCCCACTATCCTCTATTAACATAGCAATATTTAAAATTTTCCATTTAGTTGTTTCTACTCAGTCTTGGCATAAACACGTGAACCAGCGAAAAGATACATGGTTCTTTGCAAGAACGTATCCTATATACTTTCTCAGTTCTAACTGTTTATCTAAGAATTTAGTTCGATAGAGGTCTCTTTCACGAGAAGGAAAACTGTTGATCAATTCATTAATCCAATACAGGTGATCGTTCATTTCTTTACGTAATCATGTACGTTGTTATTTTTATTGTTTTGCTTTGTTTTAAACAAAGATTGTGCCACTTTACATCACACGTACGTGTCCACATCTTAAAACTTTGTCGGCTTACAAGTTCAGATTATTTTCCAAGTTTCCTATTCGATCCTACTGTTATTAAGTGGACCTATCTAATACTTGCGTGGAAATCAGTTTATATGAGAATACCGCACAGCTATACAAGAACGTAAGCTGCGACTCAGTGAAAATTCACATTCGTGTTTGAACGTTAATGTGGGCTAAGAAATAAAATAGGCTGTTGTTGTTGCTTTTCTCAAAAGAGTTCATTTATCTTGAAATAAACATTGCTGACAATAATTTTTAGTTTTAATGTTTGTTCGAATATTCATGCAAAAATGTTGTTTGCTGATTTTCGTGCAAAGCTACTCGAGGTCTATCTGTGCTAATTATCCCTATTTTTAGGTGAGATAGACCAGAGGTAAATTAGCTGGCCAGCGGCATTCACAACAAGCACTTGGGCTACTACGCATGTCTCATAAGATAGTAGGATCGAACTGTCACCCTTATAACACACCCATGCCCCCAAAGTGTGGAACTAAATCCATAGCCTGACACGCTACTCACTAGGCCATGCTTGGCTCAGTGTTTAAGGAAACGTTGTCAATAACAACAGATAACAGACTATTGTAAGTATTCTTTAAACCCAAAACTAATGGGGAGATTTTTTAAGTATCCAGACACACTTCAGAAATTCCCAGACGAACGTTCCTTGGTAGCTCAGCGGTACGCTTTAGGACTTGTGATGTTAAATTTTGAGATTCGATAATTTCGGCGGGCAAAGCACAGAAACTCATTGTTCAAATTTGTCCTTAGTCACAAACAAAACAAAAATAATGCTTTAAATCTGCAAAATTAAACGTAGGTTGAAATATATATATACGTATATGATCGCATTAGTTTTCGCGGTTTTTATAATCTAATAGGTAATGGAACAAACAAAAAATTTAGTTTTAGTTTTAATTGTAGGATGTCTAACCGTAAAGAACCATAATTATAAAAGTAAAAAATAAGCATGCATCATGAAAATTGGAAGCTGGTCATCAGACTGGATTATCACCAGTACTGGTCTGTCTGTCCTCTTCAACATCCACACCATGGGTCTAGTCCACCATGACAGTCCAGCTAGATGCCGTGTGCCCAACATTCCTGATGACATTTTGATATACAGAAGATCAGAGCTGAAATCGAAAGTAAAATATAACCATCCGTCAGCTGGGTGAGAAAATGGTGCTATGACATGGTTAGCATGTCTGCTAAAGCCACGACCATATTCTGCACACTTAACAACAGACATTCTGATAAGGACAAACTATTACCATCATTTGCAGGCACTGCCATCCCTCTGGAAGAAAAACTGAAGTTCCTGGGCGTAACCTTTTACAGGTAACTCAACATCAAATTAACCCCGTGATAACCAGAGTTATCAAACCATCAATGCACTGAAAGTTGCAGCAGGAAATAGAGCTAAAGAGCGTCACTTGTCTGTGCTGTAACAGTTTATTATCCACTCAAACCTGGATTATACACTAGTGAAGATCAGTACGAATGCTACGCAACTAGATAACGTTGAAAGATACATAACACTTGTTTAAGTCTGGTCAAGGGATGTACTTTAGCCACACCCATCAAGGGACTATCTTCTCGCCCATGTGAGATAGTTGATCTCCAAGTGTAGATAGTTCAGCGCCTGTTAACGCAACCTAGTGCTCAACTCATATAGTATAGCATTACGTCATTAGTTTATTTAAATAAATTTCTTAATATCTTTAATTGTTATATTCGCATTGTTTTGCTTTTTTATTTAATTCTTGTTATTACTATATCTTTCTCGAATATTATTATCATTGCCTGTATATTTCATTTATTCCTAGGACATAAGAATATTTATTACTTCCGGCTGCGTGCTATTTACACGTGTAAGGGTTAAGTGTGGCTTTGACAGGTGTATTAAATTAACTACATTATTTACTGTCCTCATTTTTAGTCCTGATATATTTATTTGTTGTAAGCCCTCATACGTTCTGCTCAGCAACTGGGGGCAGTGATATATGTAAGTAGCTTGCTTTGAGCAGAAAGGATTGATAATAAATTACAGGAAAAGTGTTATTATGAACATTAAAATTCTAAGAAAATAAATTTACTTACTTTAACTTGTAATTACAAAAAATCAGTATTGTAAAATACACATATTGTAGAACAGTGAAGGAGCGTAAATGACGATTTCAATATGTGTTTTTATTGTGTACATATGTTTTTAAATAAATTCATGCTAAAGTTTAAAACGTGCAAATATAGCACTGATATTTGTAAAACTTAGATATCGTTGGGAAAGTTTCACAAGAACATCAAAAACAAATGTTTTAAAGTCAACAGAATTAGGTGTAATGAAAAATGTTGCGCCCTCTGGTGTTACTGTTAGTTATATTAGGAACTGATGATAAATTATTATAAAAAATCAAGTTAACTGTAATTTTTTTCCCACATTCATCTTAATTTGCCTATTGCAACTTTGGGTGTTTAAACCATAGCTTTTAACCGATAATAAAACAATCATAAAATTATTGATATTGTGCTAGTTTTTATTCAAAGCTATTTAAATAGTACCTGTGGATATAATAATTCATTTTTTGTTTTACGTCGTTGTTATTTTCTAGTCAAAAGACTTCGTAGTTTTTCTTAATGATTTAGATATGTAGATATCGGTTAGAGCTAAAGTTCCATTTATATATTGGACAACCAGCAAAAAAATAAAATCTGAAGCAACAAATAAGGATATACCCTGCTGGCTCCCAACTGAGTGTAACATGTAATTACTTAACCATTAATTTTATTTTGAATTGTTGGCCAAAAACTCACGGGTGTAACATACTACAAGAACTCTAGTGCGTAGCTATTTGAGTAACGATCGTATTCTTGTTATCGGTTTCTTCTCGTATTTTATATTAATTTTACTGTGACAACTGTATTCACTTATGCTATATCGTGCATTTGGAATGAAACATAGATATCAAACTCAGAGAAGTTGAAAGAGGGCCATTAAGGCCTATATTAGCGTGACTTAGAAATGACATCTTTATGCGCTCCTAACGTCATTTTTTTACTTATACAACCGAAGCTGAAATGTTTACGTCTTGTATATCAATGAAGAATATTTAGTGCTATACATATATACTATTTATTCTATTATAGCCAATACTTTATTTATTCAGAGCTTTTAATAAATTACGTCCTGACTTTTTTACACAATTAATGATATCAACACTTTGAAATGTTAATTCACTGTTTAAATTGTATTATTAAAATCAAGATTATCGTATGACCCATATTTGTATGTTGTAATGAAGCACAAAGCTACACGATAGGTTATCTGTGCGTTGTAAGTCCGCAGATATGCCGCTGTACCACTGGGAGATGGTACGAACCTTCATATATATTTCTTGTGAGAACTTCACTTTCTGTACACTACAATTTTATTATAAATGAAAAGTTTATTGAAAAAGAACAACAAGTAGAATGATGGTAATTTATAGTTTTGAATAGTCGCAGAAAGGTTTGTTATACAAACATATATCTTGGTAGTAAGTCAAAATTGCCACATGACTATTTAAGATTCCTGTTGCTATGAAACATAAGAAAATCCGATTGGTGTTGAATATTGTCCTGACAAAATTTTTCTTTTTGACAGAGGTGTCTCAGAAGGATTTCCCAGAATTTGAAAATATTATCTTTATAAAAGGGCGGAGCAAGAGAACGATTGGAGAAAATGGCAGAATTTACTAATTACCACCTCGCTATACAGCCTGTGATTGACGAATGGTGAAAGTACAAGTGATAAAATTAAATCGTGGGAACTGAGAAATGAGACTATCGGGAGAGTGGATCAAAGATTAAAGGATAAATGAATGTCTCGGCAAGATTAAGGGCAAGGGTGGAAGATATGATTCCAAAAATATAGTAAAAGAGCCACAGTTTATTAAATGTTTTATACCTCTTGAAATCTGATTCATTTGAAGATTTACTTTCTTAATGATCAAGCTTACTTTGGTTCTTAGTTAATATTCATTCTCTACTGAACCGACAACCGAGCAACGAGGAGTTGTTGAATTTTGGTTACAGCTGTTCCATACGTATTGAGCTAAAGTGTCAGAATGCTCTTGATACTGTCTCCAAGACTTCGTATAGTTGATCGAATAAGTATATTTGTATACATCCCTGTAGATAACTTTAGAGTCATGGAATATGTCGATACTGTTGTTGAAAGGGAAGTATTATCAATTCTTACAAAGGGATTCAAAATAACATTCAAATCAACTTGTGAATAAACTCTATTAATTTTGCTCAGTTGTTTCCTAATTTTCAAACCGCGCATGTCTGTAAGTGATAGAGTGACACTAATAACCTTTTTTCTTTTTTTGCACTTTGTACATCACTCCTCGAGGAGTGAAAACGTTATTCAGGAACTTATAAACTATATTTCTTATCACACTATTTGGAACATTATTCTTAGGCAGGTATTTATATATTTTTTTAACAAATTCTGAAATAATTTACAGGTGCTAGTAAGATTATGAGCCCGATAATTCAACATTTTAACCAAACGTTTCTTTGAAATGCAGAGGATTACAACTTTCATAGACAAAAAAAAAAAGGAGTTTATTTATTTCTTGTTCCGATTCAACTATAAGTTTAATATTCATATGCTTTTTGTTCAAAGGAGCTACAAAATTATTGACATGTTCTGTTTCGCGGGAAAATAACAATATATAATCTACATATCTATTGTACAATATAGATTTAAAATGAGCAAGACATTAATTCAACCATTATTTATCATGATGACACACGAAGATACTGGCCATGATCGGCGCTAAACTTGATCCTAACTCTCTTTTGTTTGCTGATACATCACTTCATTAAACAAATAATTACATTTCTTTGTGTAATGGCAAGCGATACTGCGAATTTATGACTCTATACTATACCAAAGAACATTTGGCATGTGTCGTGGATACTGATTTCCAGTACTGATTCCTTTAACAAAATGTTCATACTGAACAGCCTGGACATCCAACTTCCAGTAGGCTAGGTAAGAAAAATATGACACGAAGAATGAGATTGGACGCCAGTTTTCACACATTAACAATTTTTATTTACGGAATACAAATAAAGTTAAAATTTAAACTTAGTGTTTCTAATGCAGCTCTTGTTAATAGTCTTTCAATAGCTTTAGTACTGTTCAAAATGTTGAAGTTTAAAGTCAGAGTTATTAAAGAGGTCCTAAAAAATAAACTTAACATTTGAAAATTGTTCTGAAGTTGTAAAACATAATCTGTAGAATATAATGTATCTATCTAAGTGGTTGTATACCTATACCAGTCTGAAAGAATTTGGTATTATATAATTTTATCAGACTTCTCAGACCACGTGCAATCCACGTTACTAAGAGTCACTGTCACTATCTATAGCATGTCTTAGGCTACGACAATATTTACTGGTGGATAGCAGCATATGATGACTTTAATAACTTACCCAGTTCCTCATAACACTAAAACAAGAACAACTTTGTAATTCCCTGGACAACAAGTTTTAAAAATTTATATAGTAATTGAGAGTGTAGGAAACATATGGTAAAATTTACATACCACATTTCTCCTTTCCCCTTTAACTTCAGGCTGACCCTAATTTTAAAAATTAAAATCAATTAAAATTAACGAATATATCGGTCAGAAAATCAGCATAACTTGCTTATAACCTTGTAAAACTGCTTGCCCAACTATACAAACAAGGAAAATGAGAAATTCAACCTTACAAAATATCAAAACTAAAAATATGAAATTAAGCAAGTCGAATACAATAACACTAAAATCAAGTTCAGTATGAAGATCAAAATGTACAAGTGTGATATGCAAATATAGTATACGTTTTTACCTGTTTTAGTGATATAGAATTACTTAAATTTTTATTTATTTAGTTTGTATACAGTTTTAGCCTAATCATGTGATCTAGAAGGTCATTGAGATTGAATTGTTCTAGTTACTTTGTTTCTTTGTTCTCTATAGTATATAATGTCTAGTCTGCTTGAAAAGATATTGCAGTAACATAGCATCCATATTGAATAGAAGCACTGTGATTTCTTTTGCTAGCCAAATTGATATTCTTTAAATGTTACAATTGACCAATGCTGTGAGAGAGAACAAATGACACGTGATGATGCTGTTAAATGGACAAAGAAATGGAGTTTATGTTGAATTCAGGTGTGCTCTTTTGGTTCACTTATACCTGGAATTCTTCCAGTAAAGACTTATTTTAAGATCACCATGTTCAGATCGACAGAATTCTCTCCCGAGAGTAAGAAGGCTTTGGAGCTAAGCACACTCCAATAGAAATAACTGTGATTTCGTCTGTGCAACTACGTATGCTGCATTTTCCGTTTGTTTGTCTGATAATAAAGACTGTTTTCATTTACCAAATTTGTTCAGTCTCATTATTTCACATACACACTAAGTAGACTACTCAGTTCAATTATCAGATTCAGAATTATTCTGCTTATTTCCTGAGCAAATCTGATGTTATTAGCAGAATACCACATATCGTAATACTTGTCGGGAAATCATTTTTTATCTGAAAACCGTAAACTTGATAGCACAAACATGTACAAAAGACATATGATAAAAAAAATATAAAATTTATCAAAAAATCACACTCTCCTTTAACATATCAAAATATATCTTTGAAAGAACAAAGAAAAACAAAACACAACATAATAAAACCCTTTATAAATACAAATAAAGCATTTAACTCCATACACACTGGTGGGGATCAAAGTGCGCATGTCAATACCTTTTACAAAGTGTCATTTAATGTGGTATCATTTATTTGATGTCAAAACTATATTGTTTACTTAGTGACAGTTCATGGTAGAGGAAAGTAAATATCAGATACAATATACAGGGGTACTGATAAAAACTCTAGATATGCATTTCGCAAGTGCTAGAAGTTATGCAAATGCAATATACAAACTATACGGTGGATAAGAGTGTTTATATTCTTCATATAAACATCAACTTGCACTCCAACTTCTCATAATTTGAGTCAAATTGATGTCGTCAATTCACAAAAATAGTGAAGATACACATAGTAACTTCGGAATTATTGTCAATATTCCTTCTCCAGTATGGGATCAGTCTAATTGAGTAAGCCTATGTTTATTTGGTTAGCATGAACATTTTTATAAGATAAAGACCTTTCATAAATCAAAATAAAGGATATTAGCATAATCTTTTTTATATAAATGAATATCCTTTTAGAAAAAAAGGAACATACAGCATAATATTGTGCATAATCCTTCATAAAATAAAAATTAAAACAAAACAATGCAAAAGAGATTTGTTGTATATTTGCAAAGTCTACCATATAAGATAATCCTTCAACAACGTATATATATATATATATATCTACAGAATATATCTTACTTAAATTAACATATATACAACAGGGACTAAAACCCTTAAAATACACATAACCACGATGTGCAGAATAAAATACTTTATATATATATATATATATATATTCATGTACACCGCAATAAAAACTCAATGGTAAAAACACGTAATTAAAACATATAAAAAACAGATATTGATTTTATAGTGTATTTACAATGAAAATGTAGATAAGTATACCAGATAATACAAAATATAGAGCTGTAATCTCTGGTATCGTGAGTAGCTTTTATTTTGGTCAGGAGCTTAGTGGACAGCTATAGCTATAATCTC
>NW_013672749.1:31431-40209 GCF_000517525.1 Limulus polyphemus
AAAGCAAATATTTGATGATATCTCAAATACCAAACGTCAGTTTCACAAATCTCACTAACCTTTTTTGCTGCTTAGTTTGTGAGATTCGGATATGTGCACATTGGGTGTGATATAACTATCTTATTACTAACGTCGCCTTCTTTGATAACTTTTTGGTAAATAAACATGTTTGTTGTCTTTATTTTTTGTGTATTCATAGTAATGTATTGAAAAAAAATGGTTATGCGGCTCTCGCTCGTCATTCTCTCAGTTATCTGGCCCGCTGTGAAAAAGTTTGGTGATCCCTGCTGTATTGGTACACATAAGATGATCTACTTGTTTCAGTTAGCATAATAAAAAAGTACATACAAGTAAATCCAACGAAATAAAACTTTTTTCATTTAGTTTCACAGTCACCCAATGTACATTCTATGCTGAGAAAGAACACAAAATCCTCACTTCACGTGGAGGATTTATACACGTTTAAGTGTACAACTCGGAAAGGAAGGGCCACAATACAATTTCAGTCAGTGGTTTCTTGACCAGCTGACTGCCCTAGCTTTTAGATAATCAAATGGTAGCCACAAAATGTAATCCATACACCTTGTTGAATAATACTTCTCAACAGCTCAGAAAGCAAGGACCACAAAATATTTTCAATTATTCATTGCTCAATTAGCTGTCAGTTCTAACTTAGTGATAATTGAATGGTAGTTGGATATTACTGCCGTGTAGTTTGAAAAGCAAGGATCGTAAATCATTCTTAGTCATTGGTTTCTCGGCTAGCTTGCTGGTCAGGCAGTTAATCCCAGTCATAATAATAAGGAGGTTGCCACTAGTGATACCTGGCAGCTTTTCAGGTGCATCCTCATCTAATTCATGATATACTGCTAGATAAGTTCTTTCAATATATCCTTCCTCCGGTAAAAGAGTAGCCCAAGAGTTATCGGTGGGTGGTGATGACTAGCTGCCTTCCTTCTAGTCGTACCTTGCTAAATTAGGGACGGCTAGCACAGATAGCCCTCGTGTAGCTTTGCGCGACATTCAAAACAAACAAACAAACAAATATCCTTCCTAATCAGCTAAGTTGACATGATATAAAACCCTATTCTCCACCTGTGATTGTCAATCTGGTGTACGAGAGGCTCTTAAATAACATGTGATCACAGCTTTTGAATGTGATTGACATGCTTACACACGAGACCAGCGTTTCTCAACCTTTTTTGTAACATGGCACACATAAACTTTAAGAAATTTCCTTGTGACACACGAAGAGTATTATGGTGTACATTGCAAGCAATATTGCTAATTATGTTACCTTTACAGTAAAAAGACTGATAATTATTTTATGCCCTATCGTTTTCAATAAACAAATATACCGTATTTCAGCAATAAATTCTACGGCAACTTATTACCATTTTTATTAATTTACATTTAACGTCTTGTGAGGTATTATGTAGTTTGCATTATATTTTTGCTGTTTTGAAACATTTGAATAAATATTATCATCTAATCTTAAGACTTTTTGTGACCCATCTCAAATTACTCTGCTGCCCACCAGTGGACCACGACCCACCAGTTGCAAAACACTGCACTAGACCACGTGATCTCATTTGTCAATTAACCAATCTGTCAGAGCACTAGGTGTGGGCCAGACCTAAACCACTTCTATGACACTGTCATGTAACAAAGCCATACCCAATTTCCATGCTGAAACTTCTGTTCCTTGACTGATATGTCATAGCATCTCTTCTGCCATATTGCCGCCTTTCCTAGTTGCTGGCATGGATAGTCATGTGCATTAGCAAGTGCAGATCTTACACACTCTACATATTCTTGTGGACATTACAGTACATAGGCCTTAAGTAAAGCACCATACACTTCATTCAAAAGGAACAATATTTTCCAAAGAAACATGTTTGGTGAACATACAGTTGTCCTATGTTCTATTACATGGTATACCATCATTATGTACAGAAAGTGATCATCCCAGTCTGTTTGTCTTTGATTAAAAACTTTGAAAATTTATGCTTGATAGTTTGTATTACCTGATCTGCCAAACTAACATACTTGAAATGTGCATCTTCACTACATCCAACACTTTGTACAACTCAGGGGATGGCTGGCTATTGAAATTAACTCACTAACCTGTGTAAAATTTTTCAAATGCATTGAATCAGGTTATTCAGTTCTTTGCCAACACATCAACTGCATAATGTGTTTTAATTATCAACCAGTGGATAATCGTTGGCCACCTTAGTGTAGGAGTTGATAACAACCAGTACATATTGGCTACCTCATTTTTCCTTTAGTATAAGACCAGCAATATCAAGGATCAACAATTCTTTGTTGGACTTTAATAGTTAGGTAGAGATTTCCTCTATGTAGCACACTTCATACACTGTCAACACCAGCACTGACTGTTTCACTCAAACATGTGCAGTGTTGCTGCTGTCACACATTAGCACTAGTGAATGTGACACTTTGGTAGCTTCCAGAATTTATACTGTGCAACTTCTGAAGTTTCACTACTAGCTGCAACATTGGCTGAGAACCACATCTAGATAATAAACAAAAGCAGTACATCGTGCTGCCTAAACACTTGTAACTGCACATACAAATGCCAAATACTATGTGCAACCACAATATTTTTCTCAACCCATGCTAGCTATATTTTACCTTGCTGCATGGTAAGAAGTACCCACGTTAGTTCTGGGTCCTCCAGTTGTACATCCCAGAATTCTTAGAGTGTTAATAACATCTCATACAGAATGGTTTGGGATCTTTGCAGATCAACTGGATTTCACAATAACAATGTGTCCAAGAACAGGACAAACAACAAATGGAGAGGGACTTGCCATATGGCAAGACACTCCATCTGTATTTCCATGTTGTGCACCCAGATGATGGAATATGACCATGCCATACTCTTGTAATGTTTTGATACAATGTGCTATTATTCCATCTGGATTTTAAAATTCATGCCACTTCAGTGATACATGTTCTATTCAAAGTGTGAACTTTCTCCCATATACGTAGGTAATACAGTTGGGTTTTACAAAGAGAATAACTCCAAGCATTTCTTTCTTTGTTTTGCAATATCGGCATTCTAGAGCTGTGAAAATGCAACTCTTTTGCACTATCACACATTCCACTCTATCATGTGACTAGGTAAACACTGTTTCATCCATATTCAACAAGAACTTACAGTTCTGTCTTAGATATGCCAGCAGGAGAGCTTTCACTAAAGCATGCTTTAGGGACAGGAATGCTTTCTTTGGCCCATTATAAAATGTATAGTGGCTTTAATAAAAGCAGAAATTGGTTAGGTGATCTTGGCAAAATTGGAAACCAAGCATTGATAATATCAAGTTAAATCAAACTAACTCCAAACTTCTCATTTTGCGAGTTTCAAACTTCTATAATCTTAACAGGACCATTATAGACACAATCTTTCTCAACTAGGTTTCTGAGAGATTGTACTTGCTTTTGTATGAGTGCATAATTCCCCTCTTTCAATTTTATTCGTAATTTCCTATCCACTGTAGTACCATGGTTAAAGTTATGACAGTAGACTGGAATGTGCAGCCAAATACAAAAAGCTCATCCACATAGACCAGATATCTATCCCATTAAAACCTCTTAAGCATAAGCTTTATTAGCTTCACGAAAGTGACAGGAGCATTTCTCAGGCCAAATGACATGATTCAGGCAGGTCTCATGTGCTGCAATATTGGACACCTTCCAGTGCATCCAAGCATTCCTCCTTCTATGGTTATAAGAAGACATCAATGCATGTCACAACATTCTCTAGGCAGAAATCAATACAAAACCTTCTTCCTAACAGTCATCACTGGAGATGTCGTTTTACAACCACAGCATCCCAGCATTGGATATGTCTCTGGTGCTGCAGTGAAGTCTGCGTATTGATTATCAAATTGGACATGCATCACCTATATATCTGGTACCATACAGTGCCACAAATACATTTGCAAACATAGCCAACATGTCGCTGTGTTGAATCCAGGTTGCTTGCTCAATCCACAATTAGCAGGATCAGATGTGCTGGCAGGTAAGTGCTCTCATTTGTATGTAGCATAACTGAAGCGGTACTAACATTACCACTAGTTTCAGTTTTCCCACTTTTACTACAATCCCAATTATTATTCCAACAGAAAGATGGATAGCAGATCGCCTATAATTACAGGACAACACTAAAACATTATCTTATCTTGGACATTTTCTGCCACTGCTGCTTGCTTTCTGGACAGGAAAAGCATACTTCACTCATTGGTTCTATGGCCATATTATATTATGCCATGCAATAAACTTAGTCTGTAGCAAACCATGGAACACTTGGATGTACTGGAACTTCCTCCACAACTTACATTGATGTAGTCCACTGTCCATGGGTCCATTCTGGCTGGCATTGGATAGTTTTTCTATGATAATAACTCACCTGTTGCACAAATAAAACTGACAAATCATTTCAGCTATGCATCTATCCAGATAATGTCAATTTCAGAACTAAGGTTTGTAATGATCACCTTCATTTTGTAATTAATGTGACCTAGGTGTAGTTGAACATATGTTTCTTCAGTCACATCTAGCCTGTTTACTTTTGCCAGAATGAAGTTAGTATTAACAAGAGTAGTGGTGGCTTCACTTAGAGTGCCTGATACCTGATGATATTCACCACTGTTTTTATCACTCCTGTACTAACTATGAACTTCATAATCTAACCATGTATCTTTAGTGACATGTGCATATACTGAGAGAGCAGGACTTACCACCATACCTTTTGGTGCATGCTGTCTATTAAACTTCCCCAAGTCAATGGCCAGACTCACTCTGGAGCCAAAGCAGCAGAAGCTACAACTCGCTCTTGACCATCCTGTTACTGGTACATGAGACTGGTTACGTCACTAATCTTGAGCACTTCACTCTGAAGTCATCCTGCTGCTCACAAACAGATCAACCACGGCATAAACATCATGAAAGGACAAGGGAAGCTCTGCCAACTCACTGAAAATAAGAGTAATTATGCTGCAGCACAAAGATGCACCTGCTGCTGGCTTACCCTTGGCGAAGCTTGACCTTAAAATAAAGTGCAGGGTGGTCTGTATTAGCCACTGCTGCTGCTGGTTTTTCCTTTCTTGTGACCTAGCAAAAATAATATATTCAAGCTTCTCTGTCACAGAAACTGCCTCTGTTAAGGTGAGAGTATCACTACCCTAAGTGGTACCTTATCATCTCATTTGGTAGTCTTCGCCAAATTATGAACTAGTTGACGAGAGTATCTGCACAATTTGTAAAAGCCATTGCAGGATATGCCTTTCCATGAAACTGACACAGATCATAGGCATAGGCATCGAAGTTCTTGGATTGGCCATTTCTATAAGGCTTGATCTCAACCCAATGGACAGCTCAGTTTTCCAATGAGCAAAATGTTTGTGAAACTCAGCTATGACTGTATACTGGTCCCATAGCTGAGCTTTGCTCAAGTACTTGATGGCATTGAGCACTGAGCTATCCAAAGTCAGAGTTAGGTGTTGCATCACTTGCTCCTGAATCCATCCAGTTTAGGCAGTAATCTGTCTGATATGCTTCATGAAATGGACCAACACTTCCTTGGCCACATCCTTAAATGCTAAGGAAAAGATGTGCTTTGTCTCAACCACAGTTATCCATGGTTTGGGGAGTGCAGTAGAGTGGATTAATGCAGGGACCCTTACAATTGTACATGAGTTAGATCCTAATCCTTGGATCACTGAATGACGAGTTACTGAAGGTAGCTCATTCACCAACTCTGTAAAACCTCAGGTATCTATATCATAATCTGTGGTCAACCTTTCAGTATATCTCCTATTACAGAGGGCCTCACCATTGCCTCATGGATCACCATCTCTCCCAGCCCAAACCTGATGTCTCATCTTCTGGCAAAACAGCTATCTCTCTCTTTCTGCAAGTCTCGAATTTACCAGAACCTGCAACACCTGAATGGTCCTCATTAGTCTGAGCTTCCTGTGCCCTAAGGTTCAATCTAAGTTGGAGAACTTTGTAGACCATTCTAGGTACATTAGATAATGACAGTTTTCCTTCTTGAGGCTTTGGAGGCAGTTAGATTGCTGTCATGGACATTCATAGCATTGCAAAAACTCCGATATCCAGGAAAGGACTTCTCAGAGGTTGGGCCACTTTTTCTGACAACCATCTCTACTCAGTGCCTCATTCTATTTCAATGTTATAGGTCTTCTAACTTACAGAACAAACTATTTCTATAAATACAAAGCTTCAACTCAATAACTGCCGAGATCAGAAATAGCACAAGCACACACTTATCCTGGTAAAATAAACACCCTGCAATAAAAGATCTGGTCATGGCCCACATTTTCTCCTTCCTACCTCCTACTGTATTACAGAGCAGACGACTGACTTTCCCTGACTCTGACTGAGACTGAAACAAAGAAAGAGACAGGACACAAATTTGAACACAATAACAATATTCATTTACATAACACAATCATAATTAATGTTAAGAAGACAAATATGTGCAATGTGTCTTTAAATGGAGAAAGAGAGTTTATCTTTTTTTCAAAATCTCTGAACATCTCTAGTTCAGGATGAGTTAAGCTCAAAATGTTAAAGGTAAAAGTTATTGAAGAGCTCTGGAAAAAGTAAAAGTTGAAAATTGATCTTAAGCTGTTAAAAAGAGTATATTATATCTATCTAAGAAGAAGTATATCCATTTCAGATTGAGATAACCTGATGTTATATACATAAACAACAACGCGAGGCTTCTCAGGACTCACGTGCTATAAACGTGACTGAGGATAACTCTCACAACAAAGCAAGAGACGTTACATCAGTTCAGCATCATCACCTGACTTACCACTAGAATAGATCACAAAGGTGAGAGAAAATTTTCGGTTCGCTTGACCAAATATCTATATTAATTAAGACCGAAACTTGGAGTATATAATTGCTTCTAATGTATTTAGTAACGGAAAAGGTAGGAAGCAAATATACAAAAACCTTGTGTACCACAATGCTATGAGATTTTTGGATGCTATAAGCTTCTATGGCAAATGTACAGTACTTAAGTTTTATAAATATTATTATTAGTTTCCTGTAGATTTAGGGGTTTGAATTAGACCATAATTTATGGCTTCTTTAGAAGCATACCTCATTACAACTGTAATAGAGCGATAAGTGTGATCCATGTCACATTGTTTGCAATAACAATAAACAATTTCAGATGTAATTATGTAATTAGTAAACTACCAGGTTACCACATAAAGCAAGATAATTTATATTCGTAAACTCTACTCATGACGTGAATCTACTCACAAGTTACCGTATTTTTACCAAACAACAGGCTCTTTTTCTTTATTTCTTACAAATTAACCAAAGTAGCGAATACTTTTGCTAAGTAATCAATACCATATTTTTGGAAGGTATCGAAAGCATTGATTAGTTTCGTATCAATCTGCCCATCGATAACTACATCAATCAATGGTATAAATAATAGAGGGAGGGCGGTTAGTCAATAGCACCCACGACCCGATCTTATGTTACTCCTATCTGACCGAGAAGTGTTATTTCATCATCACTCTTATAACGCAGCCACGTCCCCAAGGTGCAGAGTGCCTTTTTTTTTTTTGAGATAAAGAGATCCGAACACGGAACTTCAGATTCACAATCCGGAAAGATAATCATTGGGCCATGTTCAATCCTTCCTTTTGTGCTGCATATCATAGTTGTACAAATATTTATAGTTTCAATTAAATGAATATTAGTAAATAAGGATTCTAAATTTTAATTGTTTGTAGTTAAGCACATAGCTGCATAATGAACTATTTGTGCTCTGCCCACCACGGGTATTAAAACCCGGTTTCTAGCGTTGTAAATCTGCAGACTTTTCGCTGTGCCACTGGGGGGGGGGCACATTTTAATTAGGGAAATAGTTTGTTTGTAATTAAGCACAAAGCTACACAATGGGCTATCTGTGTTCTGCCCACCACGGATATCGAAACCCGAGTTCTAGCGTTGTAAGTCTGCAGACATGCCGCTGTGCCACTGGGGGGCATTAGGGAAATAAAGGTCAATTTCTATTTGGTTGAAAACCAACTAAGGAGAAAAATGCGGGCTTGTGAAGAAAATAATGCACGTGTTCAAGAATATGTTACAGAAAAAACGAATGGAAAACAGCGGAAGGTTTATGGTTGAAACCATTTTCCACGAAGTTTGAAGCTTTTTTTTATTGATTTTTGCACGGGTATTTCAAAAGAGTTGTTGTTTTTAGCTCGTCCCAGAGTAATTTCTGATAAGCTTGGTTACTATAAATTATCGCTCTTTTGTTATTGGCATAGCCTAGAAGCGCTTACACCAATTAGTCACATACGAAATTAGAAGGAAACAAGATCAAAACAAAAATAAGTCATTCGCTAAACTAAAGTGAATTTCCCGGTGTTTTTAAAAACGTTTGTTTTTTTTAGACCGTTGACAACGTCGTTCACAAAGTAAATAGTCATCGTTAGATTGGTTAGGGATAAACTTGTAAGGTATGTTTTTGCTATCACTAAATCGAAGATACAGAGATACGTGAGTTTAACAGAAAACACTGATTACTTAAGAATAAAAAGAGCACTAGACTACAAAATCAAATATTTATAACGAATTGCGTTGTTTAACAAATAAGAAATCTAAATTCGATAACGAGGAACCCACTTTGAGACTAATAATGGCTGGAGACGGCTTGAATTAGTAATGATGAAAAACTTTAATATAAGTTTAACA
>NW_013672750.1:0-1395 GCF_000517525.1 Limulus polyphemus
CACAGATAGCCCATTGTGAAGGTACTGTGTATGGTGACCTATAGAGTAAAGTCAACTGAATATAGTTGTTTAAATTAATCCAAATTAGCACAACTGTATAGATATGCATAATGATTGACATAAAATAATGTTAAGTTCTAATTATGTGGAACTTTTTCTAGTCAGTCTCGATCATCACATCAATTATGGTCAACGTCAGTTTATTTTGAGCAACGAACAACTTTCCATAGACTTGATTTGTGTGTGTGTTACTCTGGCCTATCCAATTTACAGTGTTTTATTGCAAATCGTATCTTATGATACACTGGCTTATCCAACTCTCAGTATTTTACTGCAAACAAGTATTTAGAAGTAACAGAAGAATTAATTACACAGTACGCTGGCTCCACTGATACTTCCATGACCAATAGATAACAGCTACATAGGTTTTCCTTACAGAAATCTGATGTCATATTCCTTATACTGAAGTACCTGTGCCGGGCGTTGCCTTGTGCTGAGTGTTCACTGTTCACGTACCCTTGCCGCAAAAAACGCGCTCCGCAGTTTAGGGCCGTGGATTAGCTATAACAGTGACGACGGAATCCCACTATTTGACCAGACAAGAACAGATTAAGAGTTGGAGATAGGCGCTGTTTGACTAGCTTCCTTACCGTTGATCAGTTCAAAATTATGGACGATTATGAGCTGATAGCCTTTTTGAAGTTTTGTGAGAAATTCTTAAAGAAACAAACAACACTTAAGTACCATTATCACCTACGACATCCATTAAGTGATTGTTCATTGTCATGATACCCGTACCTATTTCCAAGATCAGGCCTTTATCTGCCAAGGTTGTTGATTGTTGTTTTATGAAGAAGCACCATAAGCCAAGGTTGTTGATGGTTGTTTTATGAAGAAGCGCCATAAGCAAAGGTTGTTGATGGTTGTTTTATGAAGAAGCGCCATAAGCCAGGGTCGTTGATGGTTCTTTTATGAAGAAGCATCATAACGTTGTTGATGGTTGTTTTATGAAGAAGCATCATAACGTTGTTGATGGTTGTTTTATGAAGAAGCGCCATAAGCCAAGGTCGTTGATGGTTGTTTTATGAAGAAGCGCCATAAGCCAAGGTCGTTGATGGTTGTTTTATGAAGAAGCGCCATAAGCCAAGGTCGTTGATGGTTGTTTTATGAAAAAGCACCATAAGCCAAGGTTGTTGATGGCTGTTTTATGAAGAAGCACCATAAGCTAAGGTCGTTGATGGTTGTTTTATGAAAAAGCACCATAAGCCAAGGTTGTTAATGGCTGTTTTATGAAGAAGCACCATAAGCCAAGGTCGTTGATGGTTGTTTTATGAAGAAGCACCATAAGCCAAGGTTGTTAATGGTTGTTTTATGAAGAAGCACCACAAGCCAAGG
>NW_013672750.1:2253-5108 GCF_000517525.1 Limulus polyphemus
AAAGTATCAAATCCCGGATTTTTGCGTTGCAAGTCCGTAAACTTACCGCTGACCCATCAGGGGACCCTAAGATAAAGAAACAGCGGGTCTATCATATCTAGAATCTGGTTTTTCAAATTAAAAAACGATCAGATTGCAATTTCCTGTTTGAACTTAGTCACAGGCGTTATGCACATAAATGCAATGTTGTTAATCTATTTCATCCAGAGCGGTAACCCCCCCTCTTCTTTCACCTATAGTATTTATTTTATTTCATAAGGTCTCGAACGCAATTTCAAATCCGGTTTTACAAAATTTATAAGATTACGAAAAATGCAACATTGAAATATTTTAAGTTTGGTTTGGTTTGAATTTCGCGCAAAGCTGCACTAGAGCTATCTGCGCTAGTCGTCCCTAATTTAGCAGTGTAAGACTAGAGGGGAAGGCAACTAGTCATCATCACCCACCGCCAACTCTTGGACTACTCTTTACGAACGGATAGTGGGATTGACCGTCACAGTATAACTCCGCCACGGCTGAAAGGGCGAGCATGTTTGGTGGGACGGGGATTCGAACCTGCGACCCGCAGATTGCGAGTCGAGCCCCCTAACCACCTGGCCATACCGGGCCTTACCAGAAACGATCTCCTAAAAAGGCCTTGCAAAATCTCGTAAATATTAAATACACATCGCCATTGTATGAGGCCTAACTGTATTTCGTCGGTTTGCTGACCCAAGCTTTGCTGGTGGACCTTGAATAGGATGCGATCAATTAAATAATATATTCTTCCTCTGTTTCACTGTAGAAAATAAAAAATAAAATAATCTACGAAACACTTAAAAATCAAACATTTACTGAAACTTTGCGAATGTAGAATTAAACGTTAATTTATTTACTCTTTACGAATGAGTAGTGGAACTGACCGTCACATTATAAAACCCTACGGCTGAAAGGTCGAGCATATTGAGAGCCGAACGCCCTAACCGTCAGGCCATGCCAAGTGCATCGGGTTATCTTCGCGTTTCCGTCCTTTTGAACTGATAGACTATAGGGAAGACAGTCAGCAGCACTCACCGCCAACTCTCGGCATTCTTTTGTCTGATCGAATAGTAACGTTTGAGCCTCTCTCTTAAAGTACATCTACGGTCCCAAAGTGAACAGAATATTTTTGCTGCCACAGGACACGAGCCATGAATCTTCGGATTCACAGTCCAGGCACGCTAACCACTAGGCTTCTTTGAAAGACATAATTAGCAGTTTATGAGTAGCAAGAACTAGTTAACCCTCATTACATGGCAGTTTTCCAGACAGGTAGTTCATAATCAGTATGATCAACAAAATGTTCTATTGTAACAAGAGCTTCAAAATGTTCTACATTAGCCAGAGCTTCAAAATGTTCTACTTTAGCCAGAGCCTCAAAATGTTCTATTAGTTACAATAGAACATTTTGAAGCTCTTATTACAATACAACATTTTGAGGCTCAGGCTAAAGTAGAACATTTTGACGCTCTGGATAAATTAGAACATTTTGAAGCTCTTGTTAAAGAGCTTCAACATGTTCTACTTTAGCAAGAGCCTCAAAATGTTCTATTGTAAGCAGAGGGTTAAAATGTTCTATTGTAGGGAGAGGGTTAAAATGTTTCATTATAGGCAGAGTGTTAAAACGTTCTATTATCACCAGAGCGTTAAAATGTTCTATTGTAGGGAGAGGGTTAAAATGTTCCATTATAGGCAGAGTGTTAAAATGTTCTATTGTAGGGAGAGGGTTAAAACGTTCCATTATAGGCAGAGCGTTAAAATGTTCTATTATCACCAGAGCGTTAAAATGTTCTATTATCGCGAGAGTCAAAATGTTCTTTCATCACGACAGCATCTTGTTGATTAAAAAATAGCCCATAAGTCACATTTTCTACGTTAGTCTTAGAAAATGTCAATATCCGTGATTGAGTAATTCATATTTGGCAAAACGATCTGGATTAAGGAACTGATAAGAAGTCTAAAGATGACGGATTCAAGTGCCAAGAAAGATATACTCCAGATAGTAACATGTGATTCGAGATAAGAAACTAATCACTTCACTCCAGATAACAACAAATACCGAAGTCTTTAGACATACTCGAAATTTTACCCGTCTCTCTCTCACCGAGTTACGTAGAGTCATGGTAACAGACTAAATTTAATCGTTCGTGCGAGTCCTAACATCGCATGAATCTCAAGATGAGGCTTAGCAGTCATCAAACCAGAAAGTCCGTGAAGTATTCAGCTGAAACCCACGCATCTTTAACTTGTTTAAATCCTCGTGTAACTTAGCTAAACGTATGTTTATTTTCATGACAGAACATCAATCATTTTGACTTTATGGTGATTTTCTTGTGTGAACTGGACGTACGTTATACACTCGGTGAAACGTAGCTCACTGTTTAACTGCTGTTAACCACAAAGATACGCAGTGGTCTATCTGTACTGTACCCACCGCGGGTATCGAAACCCGATCTTTAATATTACAAGCCATCAAAGTCATGAGGGGGGGGGGCAAAAGGTATCTCAGGTTACAAATAAAACGAGGGCAGCAAGGATGATTTTTTTAAATTATATTATTAAGCACAAAGATACACAGTGGACTATCTGTACTCTGCCCACCACGGGTATCAAAACTATATTTTCAGCATGATAGGCCCTCAGAATTACCGCTGAGACACCGAAGGAGTCAGCAGCAATGAAGAATAAGCAAATTGAAAATTAATGAAAGTCAGTGACACACAAGAAAAATGTATTGATTTGAGACAAATTTGTCAGAGTCAAAGCGTGTTTACAATACGAAACTTAGTATACATTATACCAACTACATACAGGTGAATTCCTTAGTAAACATTATA
>NW_013672750.1:6108-8840 GCF_000517525.1 Limulus polyphemus
ACATTATACCAACTACATACAGGTGAATTCCTTAGTATACATTATACCAACTACATACAGGTGAATTCCTTAGTATACATTATACCAACTACATACAGGTGAATTCCTTAGTATACATTATACCAACTACATACAGGTGAATTCCTTAGTATACATTATACCAACTACATACAGGTGAATTCCTTAGTATAATTCCACACTTCTTTACATGTTTATAGGTGCATATTATACCCTATTCAAACTTAAAATGCATTTTTTTCATGAAGGTAATTATCCACACTTTGTGCGGTTTTATTTCAAGTGTTATACGTACATTTTGTACGTAACGGACATCAGTAACAAGTATTTGGACAAAAAAAAACAAAACACGAAAACTATGGACAAAAGGTTGTGCATAATCTTTAATAATTTGAACAAACACATTTTACAGTTTGTTAATGACTTAAGGCAGAATTGTTTAGGTTGAACAAACGTATTTATAGGTCGTTAATGACTTAAGACAATATTGTTTAGGTTGAACAAACGTATTGACAGGTCGTTAATGACTTAAGACAATATTGTTTAGGTTGAACAAACGTATTGACAGGTTGTTAATTTTCTGAGGCAACATCTTCAACACCACTTCTTGTTGACCTGGCCTGATCTCTGAGAGTCTGGATATTCTCCACCATACGTCTTTTCTCCTCAATAAAAACACTTTTCTCCTCTTTCAAGATGATTTTGGTAAAACCTTTAAGGTAAACGGACGTCTTCGTGGTTCTTCGTCTATTGTGCTTATCTCTTGAATTTCTTTAGCTCTGGTGTGTCCTGTATAGAGGTCTTGCACTAACATCAAAAAGTCGCCATATTGGACGTCAAATGCTTACATTAATCTTGATTAAAAATGACTTCTAATGTTGTGTTAGCTGACGTTGTTAATATTCTCAGGGATGTGTCTTAAGAGACGCAAAGGCGATGTTCATGTCATTAACAATATGTAAAGCTTTATCAAATGTTATACAGATGTGGATTGCTGTTGACTGCTGGAACGGAATGGTCGATGTCCAATATGGCGGCGTTGGATGAAACATACATATTTTTACGGCACCAAACCAAGACCTCTATATTCAAGATCGTAGTTGTTTTGCGGGGGGTCTAGGCAGAAGTTCAAGCCACCGAGAAGTAAAAACAAATAGCGAGAGCTAACGCGAAGCGGAAAAAAAATTAGCCAGTAAAAGGGGTGGGTCTAAGAGAACGCTGTAAGCTCCCCCATAATATTATTATATTTCTCTTTGATTGTATTTCGTTCGTTGCTTTTTTTGTTATCCGTTTCCAACCAAAGCTATACATTTTAAAGCAACAACAAGAACAAATTGTTCTTCCACAATTCATATTCGAACCACTTGTCTGGTTCGAATATGAAATACGGCTTTACGTATACCTCCTCAATCCATATTAAAGGTTTCTTTTTTTCAGATCCTTTTTCCGTTGACAGTCTCTTTCCTTCACCCCACCGTGATAGTAAGCCTGATTTTGTCCAGGATATAGAGGTACTTTACCCACCTAAAATACACAAATGAAATAGGGATGTCAGAACTTATGTATTATTATTTCTTAAGTATCTTATACAAGTTATAAATTTCACAGAACTTTTTATGATATTTTTTTTCTTCTCTTTTTTTCATGAGTGCAACAGTTTTTAATGAACAGAATAATACCAAGAACACGAACTGTTAATAACATCCACAGTTATTCTAACCGAAATTTGTATTTAATTATTAAAAATGATGACGATCTTATTAAACTGAATACGTCTTTCTTCCATCTACAAAGTACATTGTTGTACGTTCTAGTTAAATTTTAGGTTACCCAGATGTTTACGTGTAACTCCCAAGCAGCATCCGAGAAAATCGCATCACTGCTTGTCACGTGAATTCTACGTGCTGACGTCACTTCCTCGAATACTATCAAACAGCATTCCTATGACGTTCTACCTTCAGATATAAATTATCCCCCCCCCCTTCCCGCTGCATTGGTAGAGGACGTAAATCCGATGATAGGCCTTACTGCAATACAAATGTTATTGTTAAAATTGTTCACGAAGTGTTTTGGATGGTTGTTTCTTTGTTTGGAATCAAGCATAAAGCTGCACAATGGACTATCTGTGTTCTGCCCACCACGGGTATCGAAACCCGGTTTCTGGGGAAGGGGGCATTTTGGACAGATATAATGATTTGAATTATTTCTTTAATTATTTTTATGTAATGCTCAGGAAATATTTTGTTCTACCAAGATACTTGTGCTTACAATTTACGAGTTACAAAACTGATTAACTTGCCTTCATATCAAATATTTCAAGCTAACGAAAACCCATTGAGAAGTGAGAAACGTTTAACTGGTTTTTATTCAGAACGCACTTCAAATAAGAACTGTTTTTACATCCTTACATTGAAGCGAGGAATCACCCCCCTATAACTGGGTTCTGTCCGCCGCGTGTATCGAAATCCGATTTTTTGTGTTGTAAGCCCTCAGGCCTTTCCGCCGAGCCACCAGGGGGCCCTTATAATGCTCTCGTTCCTTTAGGACATTCAAGTGTAACACTCTGTATGATCTTTCTTGGTGGGGGCCCTTATAATGCTCTCGTTCCTTTAGGACATTCAAGTGTAACACTCTGTATGATCTATCTTGGTGGGGGCCCTTATAATGCTCTCGTTCCTTTAGGACATTCAAGTGTAACACTCTGTATGATCTTT
>NW_013672750.1:9443-12280 GCF_000517525.1 Limulus polyphemus
GCAGCTGGCCTGATAGACTCTGGTATTGTGCGAAAGGCCTTACGTCGTACCCAGCTGGTCTGATAGGCCCTGGTATTGTGCGAACGGCCTTATGTCGTACTCCAGCTGGTCTGATAGGCCCTGGTATTGTGCGAAAGGCCTTACGTCGTACCCAGCTGGTCCTATGTTGAGTAAAATAAACAACAAAGTGGAACTGAAAGTTCTAAAATTATTTAAACGATATTCACGACCCAAGAAAACTTACAATATTAACGGTATATTAAATACTACTAGTTTTATTTATAAAACAATAACAAAAACAGAGAACTTCTGGTTAGAAAAAGACCAGAGATTAGCTAAACACAGGAAGTTTTGGTAAGATAGATAAGAAACGTGTAGAAGACTTTTTGATATCCCGGATGAAGCCTAAGTGTACAAAACACACACACACACACACACACACAAAGGCCAATTTATTAATATTATAGGACGGGAAAGAAACGGAATATTATGTTCCTTAAACAGCATTTTACGAATGTTTCGTTGTTTTCTCACAGGGCCGCGAGGAATTAGCAAGGTGACGTCATAGAAATATGCATATATATATATATATATGTATATATATATAAAAATAAACATGGCAAATTAAAATTATAAAGTAACGGTTAACTCTGGTTTGGTTTCGTTTTGAATTTCACGCAAAGCTACACGAGGCCTATCTGCGCTAGCCGTCCCAAATTTAGCAGTGTAAGACCAGAGGAAAGGCAGCTATTCATCACCACCCACCGCCAACTCTTGGGATACTCTTTTACCAACGAGTAGTGGGAGTGACCGTCACATTATAACGCCCCCACGGCTGAAAGGGTGATCATTTTTGGTAGGACGGGGATTCGAACCCGCGAACCCAAGACCATCCTAACCACCTGGCTATGCCCGGCCCAGTTAACTCCGACGATGAGGAACCCACATTATAGAAAGTAAATGTTTGGGGGGGGGCGGCTTGACTGGGTAACTGAGAAAACTTTATTATAAATGTACGACGTTTCGAGAATATTTTGTCATCCTCAGGTATCTGTCCAGCGCGGGAATCAAACTCCGGATTTTAGCGATGTAAGTACGGAGACAGTAACAGGTAAATAATTTTATTTTAATAACTTCATTCTTCCTTTAAGTGTACCACTTCGCTCTGCTGGGTGTATGACACAGGTTATCGTCATACTGACGCGCGGAGTGTCTCGGGCTTCACACACATAGTTACCGGCTATTTCAAGTTTCCAGAATACTCCAGATAATTATTTTAATTTGAGGAATTTAAGGAAGCGTGAAAACCCTTCACTCTTGCTGTACCGATAAACAACGTGTGTTTGGTTCCTGAAGAAGGCCCTGTGTAGTTTATTCGTAGGCGTCAATATTAAATAACGTCACAGATTAGTGGCGTTTGTTGGCGGTGGGTGATATTGACTAGCTGCCTTCCCTCTAGTTAATCACTTCAAAATTACGGAGATGGCTAACGCATATAGCTTTGCGCGAAATAGGGATTGACCGACACATTATAACGCCCTAACGGCTGAAAGTGCATGTTCGGTGACGGAATTCGAACCTGCGAATCGAGTGCCCTAACCATCAAACCATTGCAAGGCTAGAACAAGGATGAATCTAATACTTTTACAAATAAATAAACACTGATAGAGGTGACAATACCTTTTAGGAACTACGTTTGTAACAAGGAGTCACGAGCGCCAAAGCGATGGTAATACACGAGATAACTGTCTCCTTGTTTTACTATCTGAGCCCTGATTCATTTTTGTTTTGTTTTCAGTGAGGTAAAGAAGCAGCAATAAATTTTCACACACTTTTCGAAACAAACAAACAAACCAAAAGAAACGTTGAAAGATAAAAAAGTATGAAGAACTTAACCATACCGACGATTAGCAAGAACGTATTTCGAATATTCTTGGATTAATAAAAACCAATCAAATGACGTAAGTAACTTCGCAATCGGAACTTTTAGCGGAAATTTGTCAACACCTCAACAGGAAACCACAATCCTTCTATTCCTGGAGTCTTTAATTACTGAGCTAATATATAAGTGTATCTTATTTTATTAGTTTCAAGGGCCTTTTTCAAACTGGAATTAAAACACACACACACACACACCCTAGACAGAAACATATCTGTGGAAGTTAAGTCCTCTCATAGTTAACCCCCGAAATAATAAATTAAAAAAAAACGTATATATATATATATCACACTTAAACCTATTTTCGTAAAGCTTTGAATAATAATTTATAAAAGTTCGTGTTTCTTCGTATTAGCGCGCGGCATGGATCTCCGGATTTTTGCGTTCAAAGTCCGTAAACTTTTCGCCGACCAATCAGTGGGACACCACAAGTTTGTTACGTCTAATAACTAATTAATTTCAGTTGATTTCAAATTTAATCATTGTTAATTTTGCTAGCTCGAGAAGAATGTGGTTGTTACCCCCAGATGGATGGCAGAAAGCGAATCAACTGATGCGCGTTCCAGGCCATACAGGGGATAAAGCTGAACAAGGAAGCTGATAAGCTCACAAGATAAGGTGCTTTATCAAATCCGGCACAGCGCTACTGACAGGATATCGTCTTCGTCTGCGCTAGTAAGTCTAAGAACTTAGAAGAAGAATCTGAATTAATACATCTAGCACATTACACCTGCCATATCCAATGCCAACCAACGAGGCCTTTCGCACAATACCAGGGCCTATCAGACCAGCTGGAGTACGACATAAGGCCTTTCGCACAATACCAGGGCCTATCAAAGATCATACAGAGTGTTACACTTGAATGTCCTAAAGGAACGAGAGCATTATAAGGGCCCCC
>NW_013672750.1:13197-33656 GCF_000517525.1 Limulus polyphemus
AAACAGTCCTTCTTGAGCGAGCATGATATAATTGCTTCCCCTACTTCTTTTGTTTGTTTGTAATTAAGCACAAAGCTACAAAAGGGGCTATCTGTGGTCTGCACACCACGGGTATCGAAACCTGGATTCTAGAGTTGTAAGTCCGCAGACATACTGCTGTGCCACTAGGGGCCCCTACTTCTTATCAATGGTCTAACCATTATGTTTATACGATATCATGAATTTTCGGAGAGTAGCCTTGTCAGTTTGTCCCCTCCCCCTCCTATTGTAGTTTTTTGCATATAACTATGATAATCTGTTAGGTTTACGGACTAACAAAAGAAACGCTTATGTAGACCAAAGCTTAAAAATCTACTGGTGTCTACACTAAAGGACTTGACAGGTATAAAGTCGAAAGGGGTTGGCATGACTTAAGTTTTTTTTTTGCTATAAATTTTTTATTCTTTCTTATGGAAACAGCCTTTGATTTCCAGGTGTATCTGGAACTTTCCAAACTTCTGCCTCGTGAACCTGTGTTATCTTCAAACCCTTCTTTATTCTCTTCTTCACCATAACAAAATATATGCCAAGATTCGTTTCAATGGCTACTGGGATCAGAGGGTTCTCTTTCGTAACCACAGCTTTTACTTTGCGGATACGAGAAATGGTTCCATTTAGCTTGCGATGTGGTTTGGAGGTCGTTGCTGTTATAAACGCTCTACTGTAAGAGTTTTCGAGTATTATAAAGAATACCAAACACTACCTGCTGTGAAAGTTTGTATCATTTGGTTCTATATGAATATTTCTTTTCAGAATGAATGGTCACAAATCAAGTTTTACACATTTTGCAAGATCAACCAGATGCCTTTAATTCTAGCATCATTCCGACACACTACAAAAACAGTTCAGTGACTTTATTCAATAAATAGACTGATAAGCATACATTCCCGAAACTTAAAGTTTATATTTTTAAATTACTTATATATTTTTTGTTATGTGCAGTGACAAACACTTTTTTAAACGTGTACAAACCTATTTCCAAGGAGGAAGTACCTTAAAAAACATTACTGTTTTCTGGTGTAATAATTGCTTTACAATTGAGAAATCACCAATGCGTTTCAAAATTATGCATTCTCTCTCTCTCTTACAAAACGTCACCTCATTTCAAAAGTACATTGTTTCCTGTTTTGTAAGGATGAGGCATTGTATTTTCGCGCAAATCTATATAAACGGCCATTTGCACACAGACAACCCTAATTTGGAACTTGTAAGACCATAGGGAAGACAGCTAGTCTGCAACACCCGCCGCCAAATCTTATCTGATTAAATAGTGGGATTTGACCGGCACTCTTATATCGCATCCACAGCCCCAAAGTAGTGAACGTCATTTTGCAGTAACGGGTCGCGAATCATGAATTCTTAGATTCTAAGCCTAGGCACGCTAGCCACCAGGGTATTTAAACTACCTATTGACTGTTAAAGTATTTATTGTTGTTACATGATATCATGAACAAGGCATATCCCTTCAGACCTACATCAAATAAGTGACTTAATTTCTGTTAGGCCATGTTGGCATACGAGCAACGAACTGGTTAGTAAGCATAAGTCATAAACATAGTAAAAAAAACGCATGTGTTATATAACTGACGTACAAAAGCAAAATGTTTGTTTAGTGAAAAAATACAGTGTCCATTTTGGTTCGAATTTTTAACTCTTCATCAACATCTTTAAGGAAACCTTTTAACCTTCAAAATAGCTCAGGTTATAGAGTTATTTGTGACCTAACTAGTCGTTTTTAAAGCCTACACAAGGCCTACTTACACTAGCCATCCTTAATTTTGATCTGGTTGTTCTTGAAGCCTACACAAGGCCTACTTACACTAGCCATCCTTAATTTTGATCTGGTTGTTCTTGAAGCCTACACAATGCCTACTTACACTAACCATCCTTAATTTTGATCTGGTTGTTCTTGAAGCCTACACAAGGCCTACTTACACTAGCCAATCCTTAATTTTGATCTGGTTGTTCTTGAAGCCTACACAAGGCCTACTTACACTAGCCATCCTTAATTTAGATCTGATTGTTCTTGAAGCCTACACAAGGCCTACTTACACTAGCCATCCTTAATTTTGATCTGATTGTTCTGTATTGATCTGTATTAATAGGTGAAAATCTTTCTTCGAATTATTATTATCATTTTTTAAACAGCATCGTCTGCTGTTTGTGCTTATGTAAATTAAAAGATACTTACTAAACCTTTTTTGCATGCAAAAAAAAGAAAAAAAGAACAGGAATGTCAAACGGAACTTTATTACTTTTGTTTCTTAAGTTTGAAATCGAATTATGTCACTGGTCATGATTCGTAAGTTATGGGGTTGAACTCCAAATATAGCATGTATACACACTTTCTTACACTCCCAGATTTATTTAAACAAAATTATTACTGTTCTATATCATTCATGTGCATAAATGTACATCAAAGCTCATACGTTTTTATTTCCAAGGATGGGATATTACATCTAAACTTGGTACACATGTAGATCATCAAAAGGATGACAAGCGGTTTAACATTCTAGTTAGTTTTCATCATTCTTATTAGTCAGTATTTTACCTCGTTCAAACAAATAAACACTGTGAATGTGATCCTTTCAAGTTGCCTAAGATTGGGAACATAAAATTTATAGCTATTGCAGTTCTCCTAGTACTGAAGCCTAACTTTGAAAATTATATTTACTGGTCAACATATGACCTATACTGCCTCAAATTTTAAATGTTTCAATCTTCAAAAAAAAAAAACCTTAAATAAGAAATTATTATAAAAACCATCGTATGCTCTAATTTCTAGCAACCCTGTTCACTTTTCCTATAAACGGTGACCAAAATTAAACAATGTATATTTCTTCACAAGAGCTTTACACAAGGTATAATAAGCCATTTCACTTTAAGGATATTGATGTCTAGAAATAATACCAATACCATAACCTAATCTCTCCAATGTTACTGTAACCTATTTACATAATATTATAATTTTTGTTTACGTTCTATTGCTTCTTTCATATTCGACAACATTTGTTCATCCTGAATGAAAAAAACACTGTATCTGTCATCCAGATAACATCCTCAAAAAGCATTACAGATTAGTAAGGAAAGATTTCCCTTTTGTGGACCAGTGTTGATTTTCTTTAGACATATTTGCAAGGCTTCTTTTATCACATTCTCTAGACATTTTCCTATTACAAAAATAAAACTAAAATTGTGAAACAAATAACAAAAAAATTATTTCAACACTGAGCAAGCAAGTAGTTTGCTACATAAATAAAAAACACATTCACTTACTTTGTGGAAATTTTATCAGTTATGTGAAAGTATTACAATTAATAATTTAGGGAAACGACTGTTTAACCAAAGTCTGATAAGACACCTACTGTTATTGGTATTATGATTACTGAATTTTTCACTACATTGAAACTACACATTATGAGTAACAAAAACTGACTGCCTGAAACATTTGCTCTGGTCTGTTGTAAAGATCAATGTTAAAGGCCCCTGGATTATTAACTGGTACAAAATGTAAAGCTGATTAACAGAAACGCAAGACCCAAGTTAAAAAAAAAAAGAATCAAAGACAGGATAATTAAGTGAATCTTAAAATTTGTATAATTATTACTATCATATCAAAATATAGAGAAATAAATTTACCCACCGTTCTATGATTCATGATAAAACATCCACAGTCTAAATGTGATTTTTTTTTTTACAAATGTTAAGCCTACTATTAGTATTATATTATGAATACATTAGTCACTTGCAATGGCAATAAAGTTTTCAAGAAAGCTTAGAATGGAGTGTTGACCTTGAATATATCAATGTTTTCATTAAAATAAAGTTTGTCGAAGCATACACTGTAAAATAATATAAAAAGAAAACCCCTTTTTCTTTATAATCTAAGTTAAGTATTTTTATATTTCTTATAATGACGTTGTAGTCATTGGCTTCTAACTTCTAGTTAGACCAGTTTACTATTAGTAGTAGTAAATAAAAAATAATAATCTCGAGACAAAAAAATTGAAACTCTTGTTAGTATCATTATCCTACCATCATTGCATTAACCCTAACAATTTAGTTTATAGACAACATTAAATGACTACAACTTACAGTTGACTTGCTTACTTAACATCATTACTGATTGAAACAAATCAACGCTGGGTGGCGTTGCTTGAAAGAGTAAATTATAATTATTGTGGATTCTTAAAAAGCAAGGTTTAAATGAAACATTTTCAAAACTTCACAAGAAATAGATCATTCCTGTGAATTTGTGTTTATGAGATTAGACTTGAGTATTATTACTATTAGACATAATAAGGCCCACGTTTTAAGTTGGATTTCTTAAAAACGTATTACTTTATAATTATGAATACGAAATAGCTAATTTAGATTTTTTAATAATATAACATGTCTGGATGTATAGGGGGATTGGAACTAAACCGGCCATAAAGGTTTTTCTGTAGCCTTTTTCTTCAACAGTTTCGGGTGGTATGAAAAAAGTTTGATGTTCTGTAAACTACTTAGTTAAGTAAATGAGTTCTATTAGTTCTCCTTCACCTTCTTCGACATTTTTCCGAAACTTAAAGAGTTTGATTTAAGAAATATCCTACATGGGACATAATAGCCCATAACCTCATTGTTGCTTCCAGAGTTTGTGAATTTGTTTTCGGATATTCGTGCAAAGCTGTTCAAGAGCTATCTGCGCTAGCCAGCCGTTCATATTTTTGAACTGATAGACTAAAGGGAAGACAGTTAGTCAACAGCACCCGCCGCCAATTCGTGACCCACTATTGTCTAACTGAATAGTAGGATTTGACTGCCCCCCCTCCTCTCTTATAATACATCAACGTTTCCAAAATACAGAGTGTGTTTTTTTTTTAGAGGGGGGAGAGCAACGGTAACGAAACGGAAACAGTCAACCCACAGATCCATAATCAGACTGCTAATTATTGGGCCACGCCATGCTCGAGTTTGTGAGATTAATATATCTGAAAAGGTGTTGATCACTTGAAACTTTACATTTAAAGCTCTGAATTTTGAAACTGACGAACACGGCTCGAAATTGTGAGATACCGCAAAATATGCTCCTATTTTAAGCTTTAGATGTGTTATAAAAGTTACAGTCAATCCTCAGCTTGGAAGGTGGGTGGTAAGGTACTGCTGACTGGTGAATAATTTAAAATTAGGGACACTGGCAGATAGCTTTGTCATAAATACAAATAAAATATAATGCATTACTTGAAGTTTTGGCCATTCGCACCATTTGATATCACACTTTTGATATTAGCCAAATATGATTCCAAAAATCTGAACAATGTGATCGCTGTTATTCCCTGTTAGCTGTCCATCTTGCAAATCCAGTGTAATTAAGGATGGACCATTTTATCATGTGTAAGCCATGTAAAGCATAAACGTGTTCTTAAATAATGTCATGTTTCTGTTCTGCTCGCGCAAGGCCTATCCTGACTCCGCCATATGATGTTTGATAAGCGCAAGGCCTATCCTGACTCCGCCATATGATGTTTGATAAGCGCAAGGCCTATCCTGACTCCGCCATATGATAACATATTACTATATAATATACACTGGGTGTATTTTTGCTAACCACCAAAATGCATGCTTGCTTGCTAAACACTTTTACACACCCAACCCCCACACCCTACCTCAATGGATGGACGAATCTCTAAAATATTTGACACTGCGCCTTCAGGGAATATCCCATATTTGTGTTTGTGCGTGTGTGTGTGTGTGTAAAAGATGTGATGTTGATTAGTTAACATACTAGGGACTGCACTACAGACAGACACACACACAGGACAACAAGCTTAACCATCATATGTTATTCCAAGAGAGAGAGGGAGAGAGAAAACTTAAACAGAAAATCGTGAGTTCTTTTGGGAAAGAACCTCACCATTTTTTAAGATATTCACGAATCATAGGTATTGGTGGTTATGTCTACAGAGTTTCCATTTCATGACCAACCCAACTATACCTAAAGGAATTCCCTCTGTGATGCAAACCTTGAGAGTAGAAGATGACGACAAATCGAGCCATCTGACATGAACTTCAACTCACGTTTTTTTTAACAATTGTAACGAACTGTGTTTGTATTTCATGAACTTTTTGATAAAATGGAAATTCCCCAACACTTATCTAAGCTGTGAATACGATTGATAATTCAAGGGTCTTAGCCGGTATTTGAGGAATTCCGGAACTTGATGACATCAGAGATGGCATAGAAGATGCCAAAATCATAGATAACTAATAAAAAAAAGTTATAATTATAATTGAGCTGTAAAGAGCATCTACTTGACTAAATGTTCTACAGAGAATGTGTATATAATGTATTGTGTTTTAAGTTCAATACAATTACTCTTGTTTCAGTGAAACTTTGGGCAGAGTACATGTTTGTTTGTTTGTTTTTGAATTTCGCGCAAAGCTACACGAGGTCTATCTGCGCTAGCCGTCCCTAATTTAGCGGTGTAAGACTAGAGGGAAGGCAGCTAGTCATCACCACCCACCGCCAACTCTTGGGCTGCTCCTTTACCAACGAATAGTTGGATTGACCGTCACGTTATAACTCTCCCACGGCTGAAAGGGCGAGCATGTTTGGTGTGACGGGGATTCGAACCCGCGACCCTCAAATTGCGAGTCGAGCGCCCTAACCACCTGGTCATGCGGGGCCCTTTTTTTAGAGCAAAGCCACATTGGGTATCTGCCGTATTCACCGCGGGAAATCGAACCCCGGATTCTAGCACTGTAAACTTACCGCTGTCTCACTTGGGGGGGAGGGGGGCTCTTTTTCTCCCAACAGGCAATTGTAATCCATTAAAGTTCTCAACACATACCACCGTTATTCTTCATTTATTGCATCTTAAGCAAACAAATTATAGATAAATAAACAAGTATAATTTGTTTAGTAAATAAAAAGTAAGCTTGTAATATAACGATATCTTTGGATGAAATAAATCCATCAACATAGTTTTGGTTTTATTACACTGGAGTCCAAGCTGCGGCATTATTAAAAAAAAAAATTCTTCGTGAGTAAACAAACAATAGAAACGTTTAATGTGTTACACCATGTTTATCCAGAGGGAGATGTTAAGACACAAAATGGTGCAGCAATCTGTCATCGTTGATGAAAATTATCTCACAAGCTCCATCAATAACGCGTGTGTCGTCGATACTGTAGGTGTACGCCCACGATCGATTCCTTCTAGTTGTTTGTAGTTGTAATTTGATTTAGAGATTATCACAATATGTGTGAGCCCGAGCAATTACTGACGAAATCTCCTACAGGAGAGACACATGCGCATTAAAAATTATACCATATTCGCCTAAACTGTCCACAAAGAAGGGTAATTTCTAGGAGTATTGGCAATAAAATATAGAATTATGTACCCACCATGTTAGGGTTAAGTGAAACGATATAATGTGCATAATGTTATTAAACAAAAATATCATACTTTTGTCACGAGTTCTTTCGGATTTCGGATCCACAATTACCTAGTCCACATCCTTCATTGTAATTAGCACGTGCGATGAGAATCAGTTACTTTCGTCGCGTGATTCCCTTTTATTCGATACGAAGACCTCGTGAGAGGTGATTAAATCGACAACAATAAGTTATTGTAAATAGGTATGTTTATTTTTGGATTCCTACAATGTTCCCCAAAGATGTCATCTTCGAGTTGCGTTTAATCAACAGAAGATTTCTGAATTTTTGCGGACAACCTACACAAAGAGCTATCTACGCCGCAGATTTCGAACAATACTCGCCGTCATCTCTTGAGCTATTCTTGTCTGACCAACTAGTGTAATTTGACCGTCACTCTTATAATGCACTCGAAGCTCCTACGTCCGAAGCGCGTTTTTCTGGCAATGGGTCGAAGAACACGAACCACCATATTCATAGTACGGACACGCTATCTACTAGGCCACGCCCGACTCCACTTAAATTGGAGCTAAGCCAGTCACTCTTGCTAAGAATATATGTGCCAATCAAGTTCACCACAGAGACCAACCAATGAGATAATAGCGTGGTTTTTACAACGTCATCAAATAGTGTACTTTCCCGCAATGTGGGAAATTTAAACATCTGAAAGCATTTGTTTTATTTTTTTATGTATACATCAATTCGTTGAAACCCTTAATGATAGCTAAATACGTCAGGCTTACGTGCACGAAACACCTACTCTCGTTATCTCAACCAATTAGAAGTACATCATATAAGAACGAAGCTCTTCCGGTTCAAGAGTATTTAATAAGTTGTTGAAGCCGGCCAGGTCAGTATTTTGAAACACACGGTTAAATTTGTTGATTAACAGTTTTCCCCTACCTAGTCGTATTTGTTTACAGACGCCTTTGGCAACCGATACTTTATAAAAACGATAGTCTGGAGAAGAAGTACACCTGGATGGATACAGTGTTGTTTTTTGCTCGCTTTACAACAGTGCATTATCATTGTAGACATAAAGGACAGAGAAATCAGCACTGTGCTAAAAGTAGGTGGCGTTATAGTTTTTGCTAGGCATAAATAAAAAAAACTTACAAATTACTAGAAACTTTCTTACGTGAAAAGACTTTGTAACTTATACTAAAAACTTATTTTTGCAATAAGAAGGAAGATACAGTCCTGAGTTTTAGACAAATAGCGGTTTTGGATTGCGATGCCTGTAGTAACATCTAATGTTTTTGCACTTTGCAAGTTGTTTCTTTCTTTGTCAGCTCATTACGTTTAAAATCACACCCTTCAGGTTAATTACACAGATTTGTCTGACTAAAATGATATCTTTTAGGTTGAATATATAGGTTTGTCTGACTACAATATTTCAGGTTGATTAATTCCATAATTAGAGACTTGTCTGATTAAAAACGACATAATTCAGGTTGATTAATTCTATAATTTAGAGACTTGTCTGATTAAAAACGACATATTTCAGGTTGATTAATTCTATAATTAGAGATTTGTCTGATTAAAACGACATATTTCAGGTTGATTAATTCTATAAGTTAGAGATTTGTCTGACTACAGTATTTCAGGTTGATTAATTCTATAATTTAGAGATTTGTCTGATTAAAAACGATATATTTCAGGTTGGTTAATTCCATAATTAGAGATTTGTCTGATTAAAAACGACATATTTCAGGTTGATTAATTCTATAATTTAGAGATTTGTCTGATTAAAAACGACATATTTAAGGTTGATTAATTCCATAATTAGAGACTTGTCTGATTAAAAACGATATATTTCAGGTTGATTAATTCTATAATTTAGAGATTTGTTTGATTAAAAACGATATATTTCAGGTTGATTAATTCCATAATTAGAGATTTGTCTGATTAAAAACGACATATTTCATGTTGATTAATTCCATAATTTAAAGATTTGTCTGATTAAAAACGATATATTTCAGGTTGATTAATTCTATAAGTTAGAGACTTGTCTGATTCAAGTTATATCTCCCAGGTTTTCCCTCGGAGTTCATGATACTTGTCTTAACCATCTTGCCCACTATTGCGATGAGCGCACCTGTAGCGACACAAGAACCGCATTGGATAAACCCGTGTGACCTTCCAGATCCCTTTGAGGATTTTAATAATCCACCACCAATACCTCCTCGTGAACTGTTGAAGCAAGTGGTCGAAACTTCGAACATAGCCAAAAAGCACGCACGTGCTGTGAAAGATGAATTTGTAAGTACATTTGTATACTTTGAAAATGATAAGCTTGTACTCCCTCCTCTCACGCGTATCTTCGCTGAGCTCCAATATATATGACTGTAGCTATAAGTATATAAAAAAAAAAACCCTCGAAAAAAACGTTATCAGCATTTTCAGAATTGGCTAATCACAAAGTAGTGTTTTGTTTTTAATATGTGATGTTCTAACTGAACCACAAACCATCAAAGTGAAAACGTTTTGTGGCATATATCCTGTATGAGTGTGCACTACGCATGTCCATAAACCACAATGCCAAAAATGACAATGCAGGAAAAACAAGATTTATCGAAAGTAACATTAATTATGACGAATATTTGGCCAACCTACATTAACTCCTGGCACTGGTCATTACAAAAGATGACCTTTTCCATGGTTAAAACGAAGAGTCGTAACACTGACCTACATAGATAAAACCACGAGTCAAATATAGCGTTATATATATATATATATACACGTATTAACAAGAACACTAGTTTGTCAGTCGAACGAGCGAAGCACGTGCACGCTCTTCGTTGTAGTACGATGGCCTCTGTGACGTCAGAGGATTGTTATTCCAGCTATCTAGAGGGGTGGGTCGAGCTGACGTGTTATTATCCATTCAGTACGTGTTGGAATAACGTATGATAAAATAAACAAGCTACCAGTGCTGACGACGTAAGGTTGCGCGAGAAATAGGATCTTATAACGTACGCTACAGCATGACTAGAGTGTATTATTGCTGCGTCATTGTCAAGGTAGCCATCCAAAAACCGGATATTTAAAACACGCTGTAGCATTAATTAGAGATGAACGTACTACAATGTTGATCTCTGCCAGAAATATATATTTTTTTAATCTATGGGAAACCTCAGCACTTTATCTGTCTAACAAAGCAACAGGTTGGTTTGAATTGTTTCTTTGAAAAGTCACTTTTTTTTTCTTCTTTAATTTTCCGTCGGCTTAAAATGTGTAAATCTCCCCCTACTGGCGCTTTCGCTAGTTAAGTCCTTAGCGGGAAAATTCGCATGATCTGACCTTTTTCTTTTTTATCTGTTCTTTCAAAAACGCTCATTCATTCGTTTTCTGCTCAGTCTTCTGTCACGCAGCAAACACTAGATAAGATGACAATATTAAAACAAAAAATTATGAAATTCTTACCGAAAATCCTTTTCAAATTGTGTGATTACCTGACAAGTTTTAACTAAGCCTCGCCTTCAGTATTAAAGAATTCATAAGCTGACTATATATTATTATTTCAAGGTAAGAAAGTTATATTTCTATTAAGGGTTTTAAGAAGTTAAAATGAAAGATTTCAAGCACCAATCCAGATTTCAATAGGGGGGCAACTTTTATTGGAGGTCTAGGGGAGTTTTTCTGGATGTACTGGGTTTATTAAAGATTAAAATATTAAAATAAGTCTGTTCTCGGAGCATTTGCTCTTATTCTTTCTTAAAATTATTTAACAACCAATCAAATAACGTAAACTAAACATTAATGCCCCCTCCCCCTCCCTTGCCCTACCTAAGTGGCGCCACTGGCTTCCTTCTCTTTTTTATTCATTTTTTACCTTGAGTTTAGTTTCACATAATTTTTTGTTCCATATTTTTGTCGCCTTCCAATTTTATTCCTATCGTTCAATAATTACTTTGTTGCCTATCTGTAAGACTGCGAGCTACGCCTACATTAGTGAAGAAAGTGGGTTACTCTCTCGATTCCTTAAGCTACGAGTTTCCTTTTTATGTTTAATGAGGAAATACCAAAATACTCAAATATTGGATGCTTTCGGAATGAATGTCTTTGTTAATTCAGATATAACTAACCCTATTTTATACAATAATACTTGTTAGCTCTAACACTACATCCAGTGGCGCAGTAGTCTTAAGTATAAAGGCTTCTAACGCTAAAAACCGAGTTTCGATACCCGTAAAACATATCTGTCTGTCTGTCTATTAAAGATATTGGTCATGTTTGAAACATCTGTGGTATCATAATGTCTCTGATGACTATTGTGACCTTTTAGCGGTCTCTCTGAAACACACACAACCAAAACAGTAATTAAGAACTTTCAATGTAACTCGTAATGACTAGCATGTATACTTGTTCTTTGTTATCCTCGCTAACAGTAAGCAACCAGCGATGTGGGGGAGCCAACACTCCCACCGTACGGGACACACCTTCACGTGCCTGTACGCGGTTTACCGAAGAATTATACTCGGAATTCATTCAGTTGCATATTTTTGTCACGTGTGCTCGTTAGAAAACCCCACGTGGTACGTTATGTAGCGGCATTTCCGTGCCGACAAGTCGGACCCGCGCCTTATTCTCGAACCAGGACTAGGTCACGTTTTCTTCTTCTTTTTTTCTTTTACGTATCGCATTAGTATCTGCATGCTATTTATCGCGGCTAAACTAAATATATATATATATTTTAAGTACAAAACTCGCGTGTCCCGCGATGGTCCAGTAGTATGTTTGAGGGCTAATAACGCTGAAATTGAAGGCTCGATTCTTGTGGTGGGCGCAGCCATACATAGGCTAATGTGCAACTTTGGGCTTAGTAATAATAAAAAACAACAAATTGAATACGTGATTTATTGTTGTTTCCATTTAAGACAATACAATTTCCTGTTTTAAATATTTGGGTTTGGATATACTTGGCATGACAGCAGGTTACTTAAAACTTTAATTAAGTTGATAGAACAGCCACGTAGCGTCTGGCAGGTCTTGGGTTCGAATCCGATCAGGTGAAATACACAAATAGTTAAAAACTGCTTTACAAGAGGTTTTTGGCGGGTAACCCTTTAATTAAGTTGATAGAACAGCCACGTAGCGTCTGGCAGTCTTGGGTTCGAATCCGATCAGGTGAAACACACAAATAGTTAAAAACTGCTTTACAAGAGGTTTTTGGCGGGTAACCCTTTAATTCAGTTGATAGAATATACACACGTAATATCTGACAGGTCTTAGGTTCGAATCCGACCAGGTGAAACACACAAAACCTAGATTACCCCAGCTTTAAAAATATTTTCATCGACACTTTCAGTGGCGACTAACCATTACTCAACACCTAGATTACCCCAGCTTTAAAAATATTTTCATCGACACTTTCAGTGGCAACTAACCATTACTCAACACCTAGATTACCCCAGCTTTAATAATATTTTCATCGACACTTTCAGTGGCAACTAACCATTACTCAACACCTAGATTACCCCAGCTTTAAAAATATTTTCATCGACACTTTCAGTGATGGCTAACTATTACATATATACAATTCTTAACAGAGCCTTCAATCAACATTTGTTTGAAACGACGTCATTTAATACTCTTTAATCCGGGTAATAATTGTACTTATTTGTTATTGGTTGATAACGTTCCTCGGTGGGACAGCGGCGAGTTTACGGAATTACAATGCTAAAATCCCGGGTTTGATTCCCCGTGTTGGTCGCAGTAGATAGCCGAATGTGGCTTTGCTCATAAATAAACAAACAAACTAGTTAGTAATTTCAATCGCGAATCTAACCAAGTTCTTGTATTATATAAGGATGGATAGTTTCAACTTGATGGGACACAGGGGGTTAAGAGGCCACTCTAGTGACTGCTAAGGTTCAGACATAACCATCTTTAATTTCACAAGGCTGACCAGAGGGAGGGAAATGCGTCGTTTATTTCATTATTGTTGAAAATTCAGCTAACCCTAAATTTGTGATGGCGCATGCAGCGCTATAACTTACAAAATGTCACTCGTCCACGTTACGCTCTTTTCGTCTTTGTTATTTATATACACTCGGAATTTCATTGAAAAATTAATGACGTTACGTACAGAAAGAAAAGCCAAGTGTTGTAAATTTAAGAATGATCTAAGAATCTTCACGTGCGCAATTTTTAAGGAAGGATTTTATTTGTTGTCAAGTGCCCCCAAGTGGCTCATTGGGTTATAAAGCTAAATACCGGGTTTCTATAGCTGTGTAGTTTTTGTGCATAAAAATCAAACAAACAAATTATTTCTTTTTTAAGCACAAAGCTACATATTGGGCTATCTATGCTGTGCCCACAACGGATATTGAAAAACGGTCTTCAGGAGAGGATGATGAATTATTTGGGCGGAATGTGACTACAGTGTGAAATTCTAGTATATCAGCCCGAGTCCGTGTAAACGACACTACTTTGTCATGTATAAAGTGTGTTTGTTTTGAATTTCTCGCGGAGCTACACTAGGGCTATCTGCGCTAGCCGTCCCTAATTTAGGGAAGGCAGTTAGTAATCACCACTTGGGCTACTATTTTACCAACGAATAGTGGGATTGACTGAAACTTATAACGATCTCACGGCTGAAAGGTTTGGTGGGAGGGGGATTCGAACCCGCGACCCTAACATTGCGAGTCGAGCGTTCTAACCACCTGGCCATGTATGAAGATTGGCATAGTTTATTGTATAAAAGCAGGGAACAAAACAGGGGCTCATTAGTCAGTATTTAACTCATGCGTCTATGGGCACTTATAATGTTATTATTGCTTTCAGGATTATAAACGGATATATATATATATGTAGCAAATTCCTTTTTAAAGAGAGTGTACAAATAATAAACTTTTGTTATTTTTTAAACAAAAATATTACTTTTTTTTGCTCCTATAATAAAATTGCCACCAGGATGGTTAACTCAGTTTAATGCACTACCTCAGGGTGATTAATTGACTGGTTTAGTTTTATGCACTGCCACCAGGGTGGTTATTTGATTTGATTTGTTTGAAGTTAAGCACAAATCTACCCAATGGGCTATCCGTGCTGTGGCCCCCACGTGTATCGAAACCCGGTTTCTAGCGTTGTAAGTCCGCAGACATACCGTGCCACTGGGGGAAGGGTTTCTATTTATTGTTAAAATGAAAAATTATTAATATTTTACATCTTCGTGCCCCTCTGAAGACCCTCCCTCCACGAATCCTTTGGGATCGAGACCCACAGTTGGGGGAGCTCCGACTCAAAAAGTTCATCACTGTAATTGATACGTCTGCCTCTCTTCCTGTGGGTCAGCAGTAAGTTTACGGACTTACAATGCTAAAATCCAAGGTTCGATTCCGTGCGACAGATAGAGCTCAAATAGCCCATTGTGCTTTAAAAAACTCTTCCAGGGGTATAGCAGTAAGCCTCAGGGCTTATGACGCAAAAAATTGGGTTTCGATAACCATAGTTAGCAGGGCACAAATATGCCATTATGTAGCTTTGCGCTTAACAGCAAGTATATGTGCTAAAACAACAATTATAACAAAAATGCTATGCCTGCCATCTATTATTAAAAAAATGTGTTAAGAAAAACACACACAAAAAAAACTTAACGTGTACTTTTTTTTCTAGGTCCGCGAGAAGTTTCAGGACGCAAGTTTCGACGTAGACTACATGAGACAAGAATGGTTACCCGAAGTTCCTCGCGCTACATTTAATCATTTCAAGTCCATGAACGTAAGTAAGCACGAAAACCTTTCGTGCACTTTCAGAAAACTCGAATTAACTCATTATTTCTAAAATATTAAAGGACATTTTCTTAGAAAGAAAGAAATGAAAATTCTGTAAATTTACTGATAATATATATATATACGTTATCTGTTTTTTTCTTATTCCTACGAGACATTTTTCGTATCTAATAGTTATCTCGGTGGTTCAACGGTAAGTTTACGGCTTATAGTCCATCGTGTAGCTTTGCACTTGACAAAACAACAAAAAAAAAACACAGAGACCTCTAACGTAGAGAAAAAGAAATAAAAACAAATAAAAAAATAATAAATAAATAAAATAAATAAATAAAATGATAAATAATAATAAAATAATAAATAAATAAAAAATAAAAAAAACGATGTATGAGCTTCTTTTTGAATGCTTTTGTAGGAAGTTTCTTACATTCTGACTTTGGACACCAAGGTCACGTTGTTAGATGGGAAAACTACAATTCATTGTTATCGTATATCCACTAAAAGTTGTAAATATTGTGCATATACTAAGGGACCATTAAAGATATTATATTAAAAATGTAATAACGAATACAGTTTTTTACAGTGACTGTAAATTTAAATACCGAATAATTCGATCACAGTAAACTTTTAGGCCCTAGCTAAAAAAGTACATAGTTAAAGATATTTGATTATTTCAAACATTTTTGTAAGGCTACACAAGGCTATCCGCACAAAAATGCCCCTGAACTGACAGGCTAGGAAAGACAACTAGTTAACAGCACCCACTGCCAACTCTTGCGCTACTCCTATCTCATCAAATAGTGAGACTTAGCAGTTTCAGTTATAATGCACTTGCGTTGACCCAAAAGTGCGGAGTACGTTTTTGTGGCAACAGGTCACAAACAGTAAACACTCTGATTCACATTTCAGGCACACTAATTAGGCCTAGTCTGATATTTGTGATAAATTACTCTGATGTTCGCTATACGATCATTACATTTAAAAAAAATATTAGTCAGTCATGTAAATAACAAAACAACCGAACCTATTTTACTTAATAACTTATTGTATTTCATCTATTGCACGTTATAAAGGGTGTTTTTTTTATAGTGTTAATAATTGATTGAGCATTTTTCTTTTAAGTTTTCTTATTTTGATCGCTTGGTGCTTCAATGGTAAGCCTCGGAGTTAAAATTCAAAGTTCAGTCCCCACAGTAGACACATCGCAAAAAAACCCGTTAAAATAAACAAACATTTCTTTTTTATTTTTGATCTTGAAAAAAAAAACAAAAAACTCCAGTGCTTTATTATTGTTATTTTATTCTGCAGGCTAGTGAAGCATATAAAAAGTCATACGAATATATGCAGTTCTACGCAGTTGGGATTGAGGAGATGAAGTTTGACCAAATTCTTTACCCAGAAAGTGATGGCGGGTTCAAAGACGAGTTCCAGAATCTTCAGAATCATGCTCGACCTGTTCTTTGTAGACTTCATTTAGGAATCATTGTCATGAAGATCAAACAGAACCCGGATGTCATGAGGAAGGTAATGGAGGAAGAGTACAGAGATATCGAACAAGAAAGCAAAAGAAATTTACGTGATTTTTTAATATTAAGAGATTATGTAAAAACTATTACATATATATGGGAACTGTTTACATACTTGCTTGAAAATCAACCATCATTAGCAACATAAGGAATTTCTAGTTGTTACTCAAAACGATATTTATTACAAACTGTAAATACATTCTGTTCAATCGCTATAAAAAATCCACCATCATGGCGTAAAAGAATGTCATCTAGATAAAATACAATTCCGCGAGAAACAAAAAAAATCCTAAAATTTAAGTTATTTATTTATAAATATTCATTCATTAATAAATGTGACACCAGGTGGCTATAATCAAACACTCATACAATACAGCTGGTATTCCAACTATTGCATTGCAATTGATACCTCTGGAGCAAAGGGTTAAATCCCTGGTTACTGCTATTAGGGCACGTTTGAAGCATTCAAAATACTACATTCCTCCTCTCTCACAAACAAGGCCTGTTTCAAGCCTATCTGTGATATCCATGCTCCCTGGGTGGAATCCATTATTTTATTGCACGCAAAGTGAGTGCTTTTACGAGCTGAACTTAGGGATTAACCCTAACATTACACACAGTTACCATAATACTAACGAAGGTTGAACCATTCACCCTACTTGCCTGCCACCTGGATGTTATTTATTCAACTTATCACAATTTTTTTTTTTTACGTCAACGTGTTGTTTATGTCATTTGGTTACGATGTTTTTTATTTATATTAACTTATTTCATTATTTATTTCCACATTAGTGGAACGCTTCAGTATTATTTGTGCTGTTTATTTACATATGAACTTTATTTAGTCATAGTAATTTTAATTGCTAATTTTGTAAAGCAAGTGATTTATTTGTTTGTTTACCTACTAAAATTTCAGCGAATCGAAACTTGCAAAAAAAGACACAGTTGAATAGAAGTGGTTAGAAAAATATCGATAAGATGAACTATTCATAACCATATAAACTAGTTGGTGCACGTGTGTGTGTATCGGAATAGTTGTATGATGAATATGATTATTTAGACGATTATTTTCAGGGTTCACTTTTGATATTTATTTATTTATTTATTATATATTTTTTTACAACTATTCAATCTTGCTACCTAGGCTAAAACTCATCCTTTGTGAGAGAAGTGAGGATGACGCTAACTTGGCTATTTACAAACAGTTGTGTAAAATAACTGTCTAATTAGTAAAAATTAAAAAGTTATTTAAACGTTAAATATATAATGAAGACGTTAATGTAGGATATTTTTTTTGTTCAGGGTTAACTCTTGATGTTATTATTATTTTTTTACACTTACTCATTACCGGTGCTAAGGCTAATAGTAACTTTCGTGGAAGGTGACGTTAGCTTAACTGTTTACTGAGTGTAATAACGGTTGTATAAAATAACTGTCTAGTTTGTAAGGTTATTCTGAAGAACGTGCACTCCCTCCCCCTCTACCGCTCGAAAGACTGTAATTTAACCCATCTGATGCATATTATTTTATGTGATTTTTTTTACCTGTTGGTGTTTATGTTCAATTGATTTAATTTATTGTTCGAATATGCCGTCCTAAAGTGTGATTGAAATAGAACTTTTACGATTTTTTTAAAAAGAAAAACTGTGTTATTTAAAGGATGAATGGTAGAAATGCTTTAATCTAGTTATTATTACTCGTATTCGAAATTCCTAGGGGGTGTTTTGTTTTGTAAGTTATTTATAAATATTGTTTAATATATTTATTTTGCTTAAATCCAAATCATAATGTTCAATCAACTTGCATGTTAATGTATTTTGTCACCGCCAGAGGGATTCGGAAGACAGGTAACAATACGATCACCGAATAATAACTTTTAACGACACATTACTATTTGCAAGATTTGCTGATATATATTTCCCCCCTATTTCTTCCAAAAGAAACGAATCATATTGTTTGAATCTTATTTTCTTTCTATGCTCTCTTTAGAACTAGAAAGTTCCAAATAATTCTACTTCTCATTTGTAACTCAGAGAAATGTCGGTAAAAAAAAAAAAAGGTTTAATCAAGTCTTATTTCGAGCTTTAGAAGTAGTTAGGAGTATGAAATTTTAAATTGCGTGTTTTTCTATCGTGGCTCCCCCTGGAGAAGAAAATAATCTTACGATCAGTAAGGAAAACCATCTAGAAACCAGCTTCTACTGAAAATATTACTTTGAACGTTTAGTTTAAATAATAGATAAATATACAGTCATATAAAATACATATCTAACCCTAAATAAAGCATTTATTTTTACTTATTCGGTCATTAATAAATGGTAAATGTTACTTATTAAATATAAAAATAGTTGTCTACTTATTCAAAATAGGTGCGTGTCACAGACTTTAACTAAGAGGTCTGGTATATTTTCAAAATGACGCAGAGAATCATATTAACGACAATACTGTAATCAGAGGGTTGAAATAAGAAAACACTAATGCAATAAATTATTAGTTACGTGAATTTGTTAGTAATTTAACATTTTTGATCATAAACGTTTTTGTTTTGCGCATCAGTAAATTTACGTTTTTTTTATTAATGGGCACCGAGGGTTAAAGGGCCTTTCAGTTATTTCCAAAGAAATTGACAACATCATGCACTATTCTCGAAACACGTGTTAACCACGTGTACTGACATTTAACTTAAACCTTTCAGCAAATCTTGCAGAACAGCATAATTTTCTTGGTACGCTTGAATAACGCTGAGAACCCCCATAATCCTGGGGAGGGGGTAGATATTTGTTAAAACTTAACGGGTAAACTACAAAAATAAAGCAAAATTTTTATTACGTTTTAAAATTACATTGCTGGTTATTAAGTTCTTACTTGAGAAATTAATTTGAAAGTTAAAAAGTTTGTTTGTATCAAACGTTGTCAATAAACTTACCAACGGATCCATCAGCTTTCGCCCCCCACCCCCCAGTGGCACAGCGGTATGTCTGCGGACTTAAAGCGCTAGAAACCGGATTTTGATACCTGTGGTCACCAACGTCCTGTTTATATATGGTACATAGAGAGGGAGAGATCTGTGTAAGACCATTGTCACCATCGTCCTGTTTGGATATGGTACATAGAGAGATCTGTGGAAGACCATGGGTACCATATCCAAACAGAACGTTGGTGACCATGGTCTTCCACAGATCTCTCTATGTACCATATCCAAACAGAACGTTGGTGATTAGAGAGATCTGTGGAAGACCATGGTCACCAACGTTCTGTTTGGATATGGTACTTAGAGAGATCTGTGGAAGACCATGGTCACCAAAGTTCTGTTTGGATATGGTACATAGAGAGATCTGTGGAAGACCATGGTCACCAACGTCTAGTTTGGATGTGGTACATAGAGAGATCTGTAGAAGACCATGGTCACCAACGTTCTGTTTGGATATGGTACATAGAGAGATCTGTAGAAGACCATGGTCACCAACGTGCTGTTTGGATATGGTACTTAGAGAGAGTAGTAGTAGTAGTCCATAAACTTATCGCTGACCCACTGGGGGACTTTATTTAAGCCCCAAATTGCTTGTGTGTCTATGACCTCTGTTGGCCCCTAATATCATGTAAGCTAATGTGTAAACAAAAATCACATCGATATTACAATTTTTCCCACTAATTACTGCTCGCCCCCCCCTGCGTATTTAAAATAAGTTATTTAATTCAGTTACTCTGGTTAATCTTTTTCTATGTAATGAGTGTTGTGAAC
>NW_013672750.1:33754-41999 GCF_000517525.1 Limulus polyphemus
ACTATCAGTCGAACAAATACGCTCATTTGTTAAGGTCTAAAAAAATTATTGTGAAATAAATTTCCTGTTTCCTATTAAAATGGAAATAGTTAATATTTTAATGCTCAGGTTGTATCTTTTCACACAATTTTTACCTTTTTGGGGCTGTGAATATGATATGATTTTTACCTCCGTTGTTCCCTTATGTTTTACTGTGATTTTGAAATCATCAGTCATCTTAGCGATTTGCAAAAAGACGTGGAACCTTCTATTTAATGGTCTGTAGAGTTTGGACATTGATGCATAATAATAAAAAAGAAAAACTTGAAACGGAAGCTTGACAATTCTCCCGTTCCTAATCTGATGTATTGACCTCTGTTACGTAACGTGTTATTTAGTTACATAATTTGAAGAGATGGACAAACTTTGAAGTATTTTAGACTGTGATATTGGTGGTTCATAATGTGCAACCAAGTTAAAAAAAAAACATCTCCCCCCTAGTCATCATAAAAATAAATACAGAGAGGAAAAGCAGCTTGTATTCCATTTTCATCTAATATCGTTTTTAACTAGGTAACCCAGTATATATATATCCTCATTTTGCGAAATTAAGGGTGTGTGTGTGTGTGTTCAGCTCTGAAAATATATCAACAACGTTAAAAGCCAGTAAGAATTAGAAGTAATATAACTTAAGCCTAATGTTATAACTAAGGTAAGCCATAATGTGTGTGTGTATTTTTCTTATAGCAAAGCTACCGAGGGGAATCGAATCCCTGATTTTAGCATTGTAAATCCGAACTAGAATAAATCTAATGTTATAACTAAGATAAGCCTAGTGTTATAGCTAAGAAAACGAAAAAAAAACAAAACAAGCAGAATACTATCATGTAAGTAATAAACTTTTAATGCCAACATTTCAAACCTGTCCAAGAAAAAAAAACTGTTTGCACCAAGCGTCGTTATTAAAACTTTTTACTCAATTATATTACTCTGGATATTTTTCTTGATTTTTAAAATAACCTTCGTTTTTTTTTTCGAAACAAATCTTATAATTTATTTTGCCACAATGTCGTTTGAATGTTTATCACTGAGCAAAGAAAATGTCCGAGAAAAATAAAAAGATGAAAAAGTTTTTTGGATTTAGCTGTTTTGAATATATTTCAAAACACTCAACTTACTTGAGAATAAAAGCAGCTAAAAGTGAATGCATAAAAAAATTAGTATTTTATAAACCTCATTGGTAGGTGTCATCTAGGTTGATCGGTGTCGAAAACGGGTTTATAATAATTTAGATTTCAGGTTTTTCATTTATAGTGGCACAATATTTCGAGATTAATGAATCGATACTTGTTTACTGTGATATGGTTGAAAATATTGTACCATTAATCTTTATGATTTGCTGTAGAAACAAAATGTAATGCTTTGATGTTTCTGTGTTGTAGCGTACAAGTGTATTTTTGTTTGCATGTAATTAGTGAAAAATAATGTCTGTTTTGTCAGCGTTGTGAATATTATTTGTAAATAAATTAATTTACAGAAGCTGTAATTTTGATAAAATTTAATAAAACCAGATTATTACAAAAAAAAAAAAAGGTGACGGATTCTATACATTTTATGTGTTCTTCATAATTCTACAAATTAATTTAGTTGTAGTAGAATTGTTGTGTGGCGCCATCTAGCGACGCGTTAAAAAGTATGTATTAATAACATTTAAAAATAAAATAATCCAGAGCAGATTAGGAACTCGCAATCAGACAGTAAATGTAGAAAGGACGTGGTCAGATTGAGAGTAGATATATTGTGAGACAAACACGTATACGCACGTATATTACGTGAACGTTAATAATGATCTTAACCACAAACTAAACCTTTGATTAATTTTACTGGCTTTGTCTCATTATTGGTTAATTAAAAAAATAACCACATGATTCACTAACATAATTTCTTTGTATAAATATTAAGCAGCTGACAAAAGATGGCGCTATAGTCAATAAAGAGATTCGATTGAATTTTAAATACTCTTTTTTTTTTAACAATTAATCTTAAGTTTCTCTCAAAACTCTTCCCATTTGAATAAAATAAAATCTCAAGCAACTTCAATTAAACTAAATATTTAAAATGTTTTATATACACACCATGATGACTTCAATACACTGATCTAGAATACAATTAAATGCGTTAAAAGCACACAAGTCGCTTTAAAAAAATTCAATTCGTTACTGTCTTAACTTGAATTCTTCCTCCAACCGCAGATCCCGTTTTTTTGTAATTATTAACTTGAACTTTTAATCGACTAATAATTCAATATTTTCAATCTTGACGTTGAAAGTGGTTTATGACTACTTTCTTTTCCCATATTCTTCCTTATTGTTTAGAAATATTTCATATTCTATTCTCGTTACCCAAATAAAACTACGTCACTTTAAAATATTGAAACCAGAAAATTCCCGTATCATTTTACTCTCCCAATATTAAATCTTCGCTACAGAAATTATGTAAGGTCTAAAGGAAGTTCGTGCAAAGCTGCACGAGGGCTATCTGCGCTAGCCGTCCCTAATTTAACAGTGTAAGACTAGAGGGAAGGTAGCTGGTCATCACCACCCATCGCCAACTCTTGTGCTAATCTTTCCCGAACAATTAGTGGGATTGATCGTAACATTATAACGCTCCCACGGCTGAAAGGACGAGCATGTTTGGTGGGACGGAGATTCGAACTCACGACCCGCAGAATGCGAGTTGAGCGCCCCCTAACCAACTGGCTACGTCAGGCCCTGGTAGAAAGCATAGTATTATGGTCTGGTAATGAAAAAGACGTTTTCTTTGAGCGATTTATACCGCGTTTTCTGAACGATGTTTCATTTTTGTCCGTTTCTTTGTGTGTTTTTTGTATTGCATTTTCTAAACGGTATTTCAACAGTTTCATTGTGCGATTTAGATAGCATTTTCCGAACGATCTTTCATTTTAGCAGCTTCGTTTCGTTAAAATGGGCCATATGTCGTGGATGAAATGTTTTAGGTATTTTTTCGCACAATATAACTCACGTTAAATAGGTGACTTTTTTTTGTGTGTGCGAATTCCCTCTGAATGTTTGTTTGCTGTATTCTCAATCTTGCAGCGAGATTGACTTTAGACACCAAACGCGTGATAATAAAACGCGTCTACGGATTCCTATATCAAACCGGACACTGTCTCTAAAATGTACCTTTGATATTGAAACCAAAGTGGGAAAATACCGTGCCCGGGAAATTTATCTCCGGTCCTATTCATTTACACGGGAGTTTCCCTCATGTATATATATATATATATATATTATAATGGAATGATTAAAATATGCAATACTCGTTACGTGGCATTAATAATAACAAAATAAATACGAGGATATTATTAAAGACAAGGTGTCATCACCCGGTTTTATCGGGGAACGTGATGGTGAACACATACAGACCAGAATACAATTTGGTCAAATTGTCTCATCAGATGTTCTGATTTCTAATATCATTTTCACGTGTTTTGTTTTCTATATATAAAAAAAATTCTTGTGTCTAGATAGAGGAATAGAAAAACGGGTAAAAGCGCCAATTTGATGGGAGGTGGGGTTAAAGTGTGTTGAGAGAAACGAAATCCCTGATCGTTACTGTCTTTGGTGTTTGATGTTACTGAGAATTCATAAAAAGATCATAGTCAAGAGACAATAACATCCACACACAAACAAGTACTTGTCGCTAACAAACGTTGTTACAAGCGACAATAACCCACACACAAACACGTACATGTCGCTAACAAACGTTGTTTCAAGTGACAATAACACCCATACAAACAAGTACATGTCGCTAACAAACGTTGTTTCAAGCGACAATAACCCACACACAAACACGTACATGTCGCTAACAAACGTTGTTTAAAGCGACAGTAACACCCACACACAAACACGTACATGTCGCTAACAAACGTTGTTACAAGCGACAATAACACCCACACAAACACGTACATGTCGCTAACAAACGTTGTTACAAGCGACAGTAACACCCACACAAACACGTACATGTCGCTAACAAACGTTGTTACAAGCGACAATAACACCCACACAAACACGTACAAGTCGCTAACAAACGTTGTTTCAAGTGACAATAACACCCATACAAACACGTACAAGTCGCTAACAAACGTTGTTTCAAGCGACAATAACACCCACACACAAACACGTACAAGTCGCTAACGAACGTTGTTTCAAGTGACAATAACACCCACACACAAACACGTACAAGTCGCTAACAAACGTTGTTTCAAGTGACAATAACACCCATACAAACACGTACAAGTCGCTAACACACGTTGTTTCAAGCGATAATAACCCACACACAAACACGTCATTAACGAACGTTGTTTGAAGCGACAATAACCCACACACAAACACGTACAAGTCGCTAACACACGTTGTTTCAAGCGATAATAACCCACACACAAACACGTCATTAACGAGCGTTGTTTTAGTAATTTGAATAGCTTATATTACAAGAATGTGGGCTGTTTCTCATACACGATCTACAACTTGTTATAACTATTTTAGATGTGATCTGAGATACAAACTAGCCTCAGCCTATAGGTCAAGGTCGTAAGGAAGACGGGGGGCCTTTTACTAATTAACAAAGAGCGCGCAAAGAGTTAAGTATGCATTATTTTTACGTGGGTTAAGAACTGTAAACAACGTAATAAAGTATTTTGTGAATTTCTCATTTCTTTCTGCTATGAAGCCCGATGAGAATTCCATTTTTTTGAATTGTTATGTATCAAATTTTCGGTGTATATTAAGCTTTGAAAATAACCATTTAAATACCTTTCGAACAATAACAAAGATTGTTAAGCCTAAATTATTTCACAATATAAATGGTATATATCAGGTTATATACTATTAATAACCTTTTTTGTATAAGAGTATTTATATTTCATCAGCATCATCCGCAGGTAGTTCATAAGTAAGCTTAAGGACACCTAATGCTAAAGTTCGGGTTTCAATCCCTGTGGTGAACACAGCATAAAACAAACATAATTTTTTAAAGATCAATATTTCAGATTTTCATTTTTAGTGGTTTGTGCTCACAAGAAAACAATATTCGAGATAATTCCTATTCCGCTTTAATTAAACTCGTAGTTGTTTTCCTAATCAGTCCGCGTGAGTATGACTTCTTACTATTGGCCAAATATTTCATGTTATGAGTCTCTTATTTGCTAAAACAGCGTTAAAAGTTATCAGAATTGTTGTTTGTTTGCTTGAAATTAAGCACAAAGCTACACAATAAGCAATCTGTGTTCTGAAATGTAATAAAAATTGAAAATCTGAGAAAAAGGACCACAAGTTATTGTATTAAAAATCACAAAGAATTAACAGAATCCGAAATACAGGGTCACTGGATATTTAGTCGGAAATGATAAAAAATTAACGAAAATTATAAATGCAGATGATGGAGGTATCCCACACACTAGAACAAAATTTTAAAACTGAAGAGAACAGCCAACACAGTTTTTAGTTGGGCCAGTGTTGCCACGTGAATATTAACGAAACTTGATTTTTTTTTCTATCCCATTTTTATCTGTCTTCTAATTTTTAAATAACAGAGAATGACAAATGTAGAACATTTAGATATTATTATAGAAAGTATATAAAAAAACATGTAAAAAAACAATACCAACATTTTGGAAAACGATAAAACATTTAATGAGAAGCAACCATGACATAAAATGTTAGAGACTGTTGTGTTATTATTATTTTACGTTTTGGATATTACAAAGAAATGTGAAAACGATCTGAAAACTGAATATATTAAAATCTGGTTCGTTGTTAAGCGCAAAATTACACAATGGACTATCTGTGTTCTCCCCACCACGGGTATCGAAACCCGATTTTTAGCGAAGCAAACATGCAGACTTCCCGCTGAGCCACTTTAGGAACAGGGGGGGGGGATTAAAATCTGGATTCTTCATTATTTAACAGAAATTGTACTAGTAACCCCTCCAATAACAAAGAATACGTAACTTTATGTTGCTTTAACAAAGCTAGTAACCCCTCCAATAACAAACAATACGTAACTTTATGTTGCTTTAACAAAGCTAGTAACCCCTCCAATAACAAACAATACGTAACTTTATGTTGCTTTAACAAAGCTAGTAACCCCTCCAATAACAAACAATACATAACTTTATGCTGCTTTAACAAACACTGATGTATTGTGGGAAATGTATTTTATTAATAACTACGCTTTTTTTTTTAAAACTTTTAAGATGTTATAATGAAATAATATTTATTGAGGTCACGTGATCAGCATTCTAGATGTCGCCACAAGGTTCGGGCTTAAGGACACAAATTGTACGTCATTTTGACGTTTTGGAAGAACTTAACCACGTATATTCGGAGTTACCTATTTCTCATTCATTTCACACGACTAGGCTTAACCCTAAAACAACAGAGGCTCATTCCGCGAACTTAGCATCTGTCTCACGAGGGCAGGTCTTTATACCAGTAATAAGTGTGGTATAAATTTAGCAAGGCCCTGTCCTCAAAGGATTTCGATAGAACCGCGATGACGTAACACTGGGCGTTGGGTCAACGTCATCTCTTACAAGTTTTTACAACAGTTATAATCATTGACTGAAACATTAATCGTGCTTTTAGTATCTTTTTCCTGGAAATTCTAGAACCATTAATATTTTCGTAATATTAGTTTACTAGCCTACGGGAACTAAACACACGCTGTTTGTACCCAAGAATACTATATATATATATACACACACTTCCGATAATCATGACTAAGATTGATGGGGAAAGAAATTAATAGGGCATGATATTTGTATATATTCTGATTGTACGAATAATTTCATTGTTACAGAAAAAGAAATAATGATTCACCATGTTAAATTTTGTCGCATTTTTTTTTTTTGCTCGATATGAAACAATTTTTTTAGTCAAAGCCAAACTAATAAAAAAGTTCACAAAGGTTAGAAACAACAATATTCGTTACAGGAATCTTGAGAAAAACTTTTGTGATGCCCCCCCTTGAAGTCTCGTCTTTTGGGGGTCTGTGACCGTTACATAGTTAAAAGTCACGTGCTGTGTAATGGGGGAGAGGAGTCGAAGAAATTCTTGCTTCAAAGCATTCGTAACAATGATTATTTGTTTTTTTTTGAGATGGATTTTTTTTTGTCTCCGAGTTGACATGACATGCCACAAAATAAACAACTTTGATATTTCTTCATCTCACCCTATAAAAATAGTTCTTCTCTAGCTTGTTAGTAGATCCCGAAAAGAAGAAGAAGAAGAAAAGACCCTCTTAACAATCGTGCAAAACCCAAAACGTCATTTAAAATTAACTTTAACGTGTTAAAGATAACTGTGAATTAAGTCAATTTGAATTCAAAAATCGACATTTAGAGAGACCATAAACATACAGATATTAACATCCAGCATGAGAAATATTGTTGTTAAAGGTAAGAATGACTAAAGTTAAGTAAACTTCGCTAGTGACACATTTAAACAAATCACGACTGATAGATATCAACAAGTCACATAAACTGACAAATCGTTTGAAAGAGTAAACTGTATTAAACAAAATATTGTTATTAGAGATAACAATGACAAAAGCCAACTTGAAATCATTAGTTACACACTGTAACAAACCAGAGAGAGATATTGTTATTACTAATAACAATGACAAAAGCCAACTTGAAACCATTACTAGATGACTAGGCTTTATTGTTGTAGAATGTTTTAACAGAACTTCTAGTATTATTACTAGATGACTAGGCCTTTTTGTTGTAGAATGTTTTAACAGAACTTCTAGTATTATTACTAGATGACTAGGCCTTTTTGTTGTAGGATGTTTTAACAGAACTTCTAGTATTATTACTAGATGACTAGGCCTTATTGTTGTAGAATGTTTTAACAGTACTTCTAGTATTATTACTAGACGACTAGGCCTTATTGTTGTAGAATGTTTTAACAGAACTTCTAGTATTATTACTAGATGACTAGGCCCTATTGTTGTAGAATGTTTTAACAGAACTTCTAGTATTATTACTAGATGACTAGGCCCTATTGTTGTAGAATGTTTTAACAGTACTTCTAGTATTATTACTAGATGACTAGGCCTTATTGTTGTAGGATGTTTTAACAGAACTTCTAGTATTATTACTAGATGACTAGGCCTTATTGTTGTAGAAGGTTTTAACAGTACTTCTAGTATTATTACTAGATGACTAGGCCTTATTTTTGTA
>NW_013672751.1:0-1629 GCF_000517525.1 Limulus polyphemus
ATGTAACACTTCCGGCCCATGGGACTTCTTTCAGAATATCAGATGTAACACTTCCGGCCTAGGGACTTCTTTCAGAATACTAGATGTAACACTTCCGGCCCATGGGACTTCTTTCAGAATATCAGATGTAACACTTCCGGCCTAGGGACTTCTTTCAGAATACCAGAAGTAATACTTCCGGCCCATGGGACTTCTTTCAGAATATCAGATGTAACACTTCCGGCCTATGGGACTTCTTTCAGAGTACTAGATGTAACACTTCAGGCCTAGGGACTTCTTTCAGAGTACTAGATGTAACACTTCCGGCCTATGGGACTTCTTTCAGAATATCAGATGTAACACTTCCGGCCTATGGAACTTCTTTCAGAGTACTAGATGTAACACTTCCGGCCTATGGGACTTCTTTCAGAGTACTAGATGTAACACTTCCGGCCTATGGGACTTTTTCAGAGTACTAGATGTAACACTTCCGGCCTAGGGACTTCTTTCAGAATACCAGAAGTAATACTTCCGGCCCATGGGACTTCTTTCAGAATATCAGATGTAACACTTCCGGCCTATGGGACTTCTTTCAGAGTACTAGATGTAACACTTCCGGCCTAGGGACTTCTTTCAGAATATCAGATGTAACACTTCCGGCCTATGGGACTTCTTTCAGAATATCAGATGTAACACGTCAAGTCCCACAGGACTTGAATATCTTGACGTGAACTGCGTATTTATATGTAACTCTGCAGTGTGTGTTTTAAGTTCATACTGTTTACTTTAATTGACAAGCAAAGTGATCAAAATCTATACAAGAAGTGAAACTTGAAACATAAATTCTCTGTGAAATCTATAGTTTACTCTCTCTCTGTACCTCGACCGTGTCTTCATCTGTACCTATTACTTAGTTTTCATATATATACACAATAACTTCGAGCTTCAATCATTTCTGGAATACACGGCTGACAGGTTAAATGTTATCAAAATACCTTAGCTACGTATTCGATTCATTGAAACAGCCACCTGGTTTATACTTTCAACACCACCTATTCGTCTTACTGTTAATCAAGCGTATGACGTCATGACGTGGCTTCATAGGTGATCAAACATGGTCTTTAATACATTAATTCCTAACTGGTGATATTACTGTTTTGACAGATCTTCAATCTTGTACCTGGTTATCGTGTGAACCTTAGTAAGTGTAGCTTATTATTGTGTGAACCTTAGTAAGTCGTACCTGGTTATCGTGTGAACCTTAGTAAGTCTTGCCTTGTTATCGTGTGAACCTTAGTAAGTGTAGCTTATTATTGTGTGAACCTTAGTAAGTCGTACCTTGTTATTGTGTGAACCTTAGTAAGTGTAGCTTATTATCGTGTGAACCTTAGTAAGTCGTACCTTGTTATCGTGTGAACCTTAGTAAGTGTAGCTTATTATTGTGTGAACCTTAGTAAGTGTAGCTTATTATTGTGTGAACCTTAGTAAGTCGTATCTGGTTATAATGTGAACCTTAGTAAGTCGTACCTTGTTATCGTGTGAACCTTAGTAAGTTGTACCTGGTTATCGTGTGAACCTTAGTAAGTCGTACCTGGTTATTGTTTGGATATTAGTAAGTCGTACCTGGTTATTGTGTGAACCTTAGTAAGT
>NW_013672751.1:2135-3228 GCF_000517525.1 Limulus polyphemus
TTGGATATTAGTAAGTCGTACCTGGTTATTGTGTGAACCTTAGTAAGTCGTACCTGGTTATCGTGTGAACCTTAGTAAGTCGTACCTGGTTATCGTGTGAACCTTAGTAAGTCTTGACTTGTTATCGTGTGAACCTTAGTAAGTGTAGCTTATTAATGTGTGAACCTTAGTAAGTCGTACTTGTTATCGTGTGAACCTTAGTAAGTGTAGCTTATTATTGTGTGAACCTTAGTAAATCGTACCTTGTTATCGTGTGAACCTTAGTAAGTCGTACCTGGTTATTGTGTGAACCTTAGTAAGTCGTACCTTGTTATCGTGTGAACCTTAGTAAGCCGTACCTTGTTATTGTGTGAACCTTAGTAAGTGTAGCTTATTGTGTGAACCTTAGTAAGTCGTACCTTGTTATTGTTTGGATATTAGTAAGTCGTACCTGGTTATTGTGTGAACCTTAGTAAGTCGTACCTGGTTATCGTGTGAACCTTAGTAACTGTAGCTTATTATTGTGTGAACCTTAGTAAGTCGTACTTGTTATCGTGTGAACCTTAGTAAGTCGTACCTTGTTATCGTGTGAACCTTAGTAAGTCTTGCCTTGTTATCGCGTGAACCTTAGTAAGTGTACCTTGTTATTGTTTGAACATTAGTAAGTCGTACCTTGTTATAATGTAAACCTTAGTAAGTCGTACCTTGTTATAATGTAAACCTTAGTAAGTCGTTACGTTTATTATAAACCGACATTTTATTAGAATTACAAACACTCAAATATATCAGTCGTGAAAAACTAACTGATGATGGAGACAACAAAGAATCTGTACGTTTTAGCTATCCACCACGGAGAATCAGACCTTGGATTTTAAACACAAATAAAGAATCTCGTTTCTTTTTTATTTTACGTTAGACTTGCATCTAACTCTATTAAAGCCAGAAATTCTACACTAACAAACTGATATCTTCCTACATTTCAGCTCACAGCTCGAACAGGAGAGAAATCTGACAGCTTACAGAGAAGACAATTCGGTTACGTTGACTGTGGTGTTTAGAAACACACCTCACGGAAAAGGTCACTGTTTGGACATTCTTTAAGCAGTTTTTGTTT
>NW_013672751.1:3747-13780 GCF_000517525.1 Limulus polyphemus
TGATAATATATTTTCTTGATCTTGTATATTTACTAAAGCGATTACTGATGAAGTATAAAGAAGTCCACCAGGCGTGCAGAATCCCCAGTTCGAAACAAGCATTATGAAGACACGTGCATTTTGAACTTATGAAACGAACATTCTGAAGATGTTTCTACAATTGTATAAGAACGTGTTTTAACACCACGGTGTTTATTTATTTACTCACGTGATGTCTTAGACTATTATTTCTATGCACTTCACTATTTACTAATTTGGTTTTACTCTCAATATCAACTTACCATTGTAAATATATCTATTGTCTTTGTTGCTAACTTACAATATTTTGCTAATATACGAGACAAGAGAATAGTTGATATTTTCAGTTTTATTTGTTATTTGAATTCAGCATTAAATTAACAGTGTGGAAATGATGTTTAAATAAATTATTCATCTAAGCATTATCTAACCGACTGTAATTACTAACCTGCTTGCTAAATATATCTCATACGATAGAAGACACGTTTTTTTAGTAAAGACCAAATTGTTCTTAGTGGCGCCATCTCGTGACTAAGTATAATACTAAACCAATAACTCATCTTTTCTATTCGTTAAATGTTTTTTTAGAAAGCCGAAGATTAGATTTAACGACTTTCTCAAAATAACGTGTAGGTTCAAGTCATATTTAAGTAATTCAACATATCTACTATTGTAAACACTATTACCTTCACTAACGGTGAAGTTATGTTATGTCTCTGAGTTTAACAAAAGTCAGTCTTTTATTTCTGTTGTTAGCATATAAACATTAAGAGCAAAAATGGGAAACACCCCAAAATTAGCCTAAAAATAGGGGGCGCATCGATAAACTGAAGTGAAAATAATGTCTAGTTTTTAGACAAAAATATAACTGAATTATATAAAATAATAAAAAACATTCCATCTTGCCTAAAGGTATACATCTAGGTATACATATAAGATCCCATATTTTATCTTTAGTGACGATTCTCCAACAAATGTATCGTAAACTGAAGATGAAGCGACGATGAAACATATCGTTACTAAACGTTCATACTAACAGTAATATCGAGGTTTAGTAAATACCAAATAATTACCCGTTAGTGGCGCCATCTAGTGATTAAGTATGACTAAACTAATAACTCATCTATTTTATTCTTTAAAGGGTTTTTTTTCTTTTAATATAAAACTGAATATTAAACATAACAACTTTCAAAAAATTGTTTGCGATTATCATAATTTGATCCAACCAAAATTCAGCTGCTCCTATTTTGTTTTACATACTTGTCCCAGCAATACGCTTATGTGCTATAAATATTTTGTTTATAATATGAAAGTACAAAAAAATCGCGAAACAATTCAACCCAAAAAATTGATTTCAAAAATACCAAACTAAACGGCTTTACAAATTCATGCTGAAAAACTTTCAGGTCTTTGTATGACGTGATTTTAATATATATATTTTTTAATTCCTATAGGTTATAACATTCTACAAGTAAAAACCAAGCGTTACAGTTCCATAGTAGTTAGTACGTTACGTAATGAAGGTCCACTCGCTAAAGGTGGTAAATAGTACGATTCGTCCACTGTACATTATTTAGTTAATCTCTGTTGTTCATTATATAGTCCTGAGAACTCGTTTCAACCTTATTGTAATAAACAAATCCAGAATGTTTTGTACGAATAAGTTGAAGATCGTTATGCCTCACACACACTCGAGAGACCAAAGTTTTAAACGTTTCGTTCGGGCCTAATCCTCACTCCAAAGTAATGGAGTTTTGGCATGGCATTCTCTCTTATTCCAGTTTTAATTTTTTTTAAGTATAATGTCAAATAGCAGTTATATTTTGCTTAAAATCTTTTCAATTTCCCATCCTTACGTAGGACCAGTTTATAAATAACAAACGTCAGTAAGACTGAAAACAGAAACATTGAGTGCTACTTTACCGAGAAAGAAACGTAGAAGTTTATAAATAATGAATATACTGTTGAATTTAATGCAAAGTTGTAACAAGATTCTTAAATAAAACTGCAAAATAAGTATATAAACACAGTGAAAAAAGACAAACAAAATGTCCAAAATAATTCAGAGGATTGTACTGTGGAAAAAAACAAACAACAGTAAACTGGAACAAATTGGAAACAGTTTAAAGTACGTACAAATAGAGAATGACACATTACATAAATCAATATTTTATTTCGTCAGTAACCTATACACTGTAAATATTTTCTATATTATGCTAACATTTCAAGCTAAGTGAATTATTTCTTTATGATTTATTTTACTCTGATTTAATGGGTGGTATTTTTGACAAAATCATAAAGGTTTATGTATTCTCCTTTCGTCACCTGTAAATATGAAAATACTTATAAATTAATATAAAAATGGTTTATATCAAAATATTGTCGTAGACAAGAATGGTACACTGAAAATAAAGTAATCATTAAATGATAACTTGAGATTTGGACACCAGGTCATAGTTATGAATTACTATTTTAAAAAAAAGGACTTTGAACTGACCAGAAATGTTCAGCAAAGCAACTAAAAACTTTGAATCAGAAAACTCTTGAAATGTTAGTGTTCAGTCTATTCAAAATGAAACGATAATCACACATCTCGGAAGTACAATAACTCAGTTGATTTTAGATTGTCAACTTAAATCAGATTACGAGGTTTATATTTTAAATAAAATGAGACGTTTTGTTACAAGTTAACCAATTAGAGATCTCTTCAATGTGAAATGGTGTAATACGTTTTAAAAATAACTCGTGTTCACTTGGTTACAAAACAGACAAAATTAAAAGTTATCCTGGTGAGGAACCAAATAATTAAACATCATTAAAGTTAAGAATAAAAACCGAATTTCAAAGCTAGTCAGCATCAACTTCGAGAAAGTTTCAATATTAATTTACAAAAATGTGAAAACCAGAATCACTAGGGATTCTCACGTCAAAAAAATTTAAGGTCGAGGCTTTGTTTTGATGAAAACCAAACACATAACGATTTGAATCTAAGAAATCAATCCTCAATTTTTTTAAAGGAATAAATGCTTAATTTGAACATGGGTTAAAACTATTTGAAGAAGGTCAAAATATTTTTGAAAATCAATTATGAAAAATTTTTTATAAAGAAGGATCAAACTACTGAAACGTATATTGATGGAGATTCAAAGGATTTTTTTTTTCAATCTGATAAACAATCAGACTTCTGAATGATTTTTTGCACTTGGAATAAAAATCAATATGGAATATATATATATATATATACAATCGTATCTATGTAGACCTGATTAGAATAGTTACAGAGTACTTAGGTAAGGAACGATCTCTGTCAACCAATAACCATCCAAGGATTATCTTCACAAGTCTTGGTGGTTTTCCCTGTTTCTCTACAACTCTGAAGGTCAGTCATCTTATGTCCTCTACATCTGTAAGTTCCCTGGTGTGCAAAACAATAAAAAACAACATAGTAAACAGCTCACAAACCTCATGCTATTTTACAGATAAATTAATAAAAATTATAATCATGTTATTAAATACCATTGTACAATGGCAAACAATAAGCATACTGTAATATTCTGACTAAAAATACATTTGTCAGATTAAATGGTTGTGAATTGATCTTAACTTTTCATAAGATAACAAGTATGCAAGTTATCAATTACAGTTTGATTACTAGCATTATATGCTTGTAATACAGTTTGATTACTAACATTATATGCTTGTAATACAGTTTGATTACTAACATTATATGCTTGTAATACAGTTTGATTACTAACATTATATGCTTGTAATACAGTTTGATTACTAACATTATATGCTTGTAATACAGTTTGATTACTAACATTATATGCTTGTAATACAGTTTGATTACTAACATTATATGCTTGTAATACAGTTTAATTACTAACATTATATGCTTGTAATACAGTTTAATTACTAACATTATATGCTTGTAATACAGTTTAATTACTAACATTATATGCTTGTAATACAGTTTGATTACTAACATTATATGCTTGTAATACAGTTTAATTACTAACATTATATGCTTGTAATACAGTTTGATTACTAACATTATATGCTTGTAATACAGTTTGATTACTAACATTATATGCTCGTGATACAGTTTGATTACTAACATTATATGCTTGTAATACAGTTTGATTACTAACATTATATGCTTGTAATACAGTTTGATTACTAACATTATATGCTTGTAATACAGTTTAATTACTATTACCCCATCTGATATCCAACACACCGTTCATGTAATACAATCATAGAACAATCTTAAATGTTCAAAATTCCTGTCTCTTGTACCTTTTCTGTACACTAGGGTGTAGACAAAGCATATCCTATGTACCAGAATTGTATCATAGATGTTAGGAGAATGACCTGATATTCATTGGGCTTTAAGTTTTCAAATATCATACTGACGTAGGAGCCGAGGAAATAGTGGAAGTTGATAATCGAATAACGGTCCGACTCGTTGAGCAGTTATTCTCACGAGATTTTGATAGTTGGAATAGTCAAACAGTAACGATCGAAAACACCAATTTCTTCAGTCACGACACCGATCGATTACGTTGAACATTGAAAGTAATTAAGACAAATCATTGAAAAATTATTTTCAACCAGTTTTTCATATTACATTAAATCTATATTGATTGGTCATCAATTACATTGAGTTAATCACCCAGCTCGAACTAACATGCACGTAAATTTCAATCATTCTGGCAAATGTAAAAATATGCAACAAAATTTGTTTAAAATACAAGCCATTAAGCAGTATTTACCTACTCCAGCATGCTGATATGTATTTGTTTTTTCTGTACCATAAAATGACTTTTGATTAAAACTCAATCATTCACTTTGAAACCTAAGCCTAATATTAGGTCTAGTTATAATATCGCTAGAGTACAAGTGTTTGAACTAAGCCTAATATTAGGTCTAGTTACTATATCGCTAGAGTACAAGTGTTTGAACTAAGCCTAATATTAGGTCTAGTTACTATATCGCTAGAGTACAAGTGTTTGAACTAAGCCTAATATTAGGTCTAGTTACTATATTGCTAAAGTACAAGTGTTTGAGATTTAAAAAAAAAAGTTATTAGCTTTATTTAACTTGTATAACATACACTTACTGTTACAACCTAGTGGTTGTGCTAGTCTTTGAAAAAAAACATTTTTAAATACACACCTTATAAAAACCTGTATTTTCAGCCATAACATTTACATTTTGTATCAAAATAGGTACTTGCTTATGTAACATTATTTCAGACTAACTAAGCTAACATGAAAAAAGCAACATGTCACCTATAGTGCCTAACACCCAAACACCAAGTACAATGGCACTGGATATCTTTATTAAAGTTACACATTAACAGTTAACAGGTGTATTACTCTCTCAGATTTAATTCAGTTTGTTACTTCCGGCAGCAAATGCTACCATCTGTTGACAGAAAATTATTATTTTAAGTACTTCTTTATGATATGATTATTAGTTTAATACAGTAAATAATATCACACAAAAAATATTTAGTTGTTAAATAACAAACTACCATCATACTTATTACTGGTAATTAACTAGTGTAATACTATAAAGGAAACATAGACATCCAAAAATTGACAATGTTATTATGAATCTCTACATGTAAACACACATTTTTTAAGAATGAATTACTCTGGTCAAAAGGATTTTAATTAATTTTTCATAAAAACCATCTTACATTGGCTGGTATTATGATTATTAAACAGTACACTTGATAATATTTTTAAAACCTTTTGTTGTTGTACATCCCCGATTATCAAAAACAAGTGAAAAACTATTGACAGAACAATAATTAAAATAAGACTGAACAATATAGGTAGGTTGTCGGTATATCTACTGATAGTAGACATTAAAACAATAGTGAAAAATAAAGGTGGGGTGTCTGTATATCTACTGACAGTAGACATTAAAACAATAGTGAACAATAAAGGTGGGATGTCTGTATATCTACTGACAGTAGACATTAAAACAAGAGTGAACAATAAAGGTGGGTTGTCTGTATATCTACTGACAGTAGACATTAAAACAAGAGTGAAAAATAAAGGTGGGTTGTCTGTATATCTACTGACAGTACAGACATTAAAACAATAGTGAAAAATAAAGGTGGGTTGTCTGTATATCTACTGACAGTAGACATTAAAACATGAGCCTAAAAAATCAGTATACTAAAATAGGTACACAAATATATGTTATTCAGTAACTTCAAAACCAGGGGAATGCTGCAACAAACTTGTCATTCAGTAGTTGCCATGTTTTATGTGAAACTTTTATACTGGAAGTGGTGATAAAAGTAGGTAGACCTAAGAAGGCTGATAAAACAGGTGAGTCAAAGTTAACATGTGGACCTAAGAAGGCTGATCAAACAGATGAGTCAAAGTTAACATGTGGACCTAAGAAGGCTGATCAAACAGATGAGTCAGAGTTTACATGTAGACCTAAGAAGGCTGATGAAACAGATGAGTCAAAGTTAACATGTGGACCTAAGAAGGCTGATGAAACAGATGAGTCAGAGTTTACATGTAGACCTAAGAAGGCTGATGAAACAGATGAGTCAAAGTTAACATGTGGACCTAAGAAGGCTGATGAAACAGATGAGTCAGAGTTTACATGTAGACCTAAGAAGGCTGATAAAACAGGCGAGTCAAAGTTAACATGTGGACCTAAGAAGGCTGATGAAACAGATGAGTCAGAGTTTACATGTAGACCTAAGAAGGCTGATGAAACAGATGAGTCAAAGTTAACATGTGGACCTAAGAAGGCTGATGAAACGGGTGAGTCAAAGTTAACATGTGGACCTATGAAGGCTGATGAAATGGGTGAGTCAGAGTTAACATGTGGACCTAAGAAGACTAGTGAAACAGATGAGTCAAAGTTTACATTGTTAGTCATGACTTGATACGTGAAACTATTAAAGTAATTTTTTTGAATTTAAACAAGTGGCTAGGATTTAATGATAAACATGAAAATAAAAATCATGTTTATTGAAGTAAATAGAATTTTTTCCCTGTTTATACTGTTTGAATATATTAAACAAGTGTTTAATTTAAAAAAAAATTAAATTTGCCAATACTATAAAACAGAAGTATTAAAATTAACGTAATATTGATTCAAGTATTAATACCTTTTGGATTGATGCTAAAAGAATTAATTCAGAGTGTTGAGGTGATAAGGAAACATGGAAGCCAAAATCTAGTGGTATGGAGGTAGCACAAGATTCATGCCCTCTTTCTTTCCAATGCAACATAAAAAAAGTACCTCTAAACCTTTTTTAATTGCAAACTTCAACTTAATAATCTAATTTTGTTAAATGTTTTTTTTACGAATCTTTCACTTGACATCCAATTTAAACATGTGTACACATGTAAGTTTTTCCTGGTGAAATATTGTTGTTAGGCTACAGATATCCGATGAGTGGCAAGAGTCGGAACGAACGAGACTTAGTATTCTGAACTGTGTTTTTGAAGAACTCTTCATAAAAAGAACTAAAATTTGGTTTCATAAGGTGAAGTATTCAGTTGAAAAGGTTTACAAGTAAGTTTCATGTTATGTTACATTAGGACGAATGACAAGTGATAATATATAAACACTACTTTACAAGCTAAACACTTTCATGTTCATTCTTCAAGTCCAGTGTCAGCATTGATTGATGATTACAGGTAAAAATATAATGAACATGAATTTTATGCAAGATTTTAGGAATTAGACCCCCCTGGAATGTGTAATGTCTAATAATAAAAGTACAAACACCGATATTAATATTCACATTATTGGGGGGGGGGGATTATCTTTTTCTGGTCGGAAAGGAACAATCAACATAAATTCATAGACAGAACAAATGATAGTGAAATTTAAGTTAGTGAAACTTGGACGTTACTCTTATTTTCAGATTCAAATTCAGGAACAATATCATCATATTACTTTTGCGATAGATTCCGGCTTAAAATATTTGATGTTACTGTTAGCTTACCCAAAAAGTTCAGTAGTTAATTTGATATTCGCGGCTGTGGTCTATAACCAATTCTTTCGTGGATAATAGTTTGTTTGGATTTTTGACTCTGGCCAGCAATAGCCGATGGCTCACCACTAATGACCGGACTCGTGCCCATTCCTTGTTGCACGCTCAGTGGCTTTCTTTCTTCTATCTCTTTCTTTAACGTTTCATATTCTTGAAGATCGTCAAGTTTCAATTCAATTCTAGTCGGATTTCTTCTGAACATATCCCCTAACTACAGGTAGACGATGAACAACTGTTAAGTTAAAACTAAGACTTGGCCTAATATAATAAATAATATGAAAAAAATCAAGCTTCCTGATAAGTAATACGCTGTAAAAATTATGATCAAAGTTACTTTAAAGTTCGATTCCTTATCTTAGGTAACCTTACACTTTATACATTATAGTATCGTCAATCTCAAGGGCTTTTCGTTTCGATGTGATTTAACTTATTCATGAAGATAACAGAAATTTTCATATGGCGTAAGACCTCAAGAATGGAAACATTAATGGCATCTCATGGTTAAATAAGTCGTTTTTAATATCATTAAAAAATATGGAGGATGGTGTGTTTGGCTTATGGTTTAGCGTTTTTTTATTTTATCTTACTGTTGTAACACCGAGACCCGAGTTTGCACAGACATGCCAATCGAACATGCTTTGCCCCTATTTAGTGCTGCTACCTAGTATTCATAAAAGTTAATCAACCTATAAAGAATAAAGTGAAAGTTTAATTTATATGCATATTTGGCCTCAAACCTCTTTGTATGCCGTCAATAAGAAATGCAAAATGAAATGTTATGTCAAAGTCTCATTCACTGGTGAAGAGTGTTACTGGAAAAAGTCAGATATTAGAAATAGAAGGAAATGTGTTTCGTGATTTGGGTGCGCACACATATTAGACATATTAATTTAGTTATATACAAAAGAAAACATTTCTATATTATATTTTAACAAGATACTCCATTAGTCAGTGTTCTTCTTTGTTTACTGGCAGCAAATAACGCAGATCAAAGCAGCTGCGCTTAAGTAATTAAAGAGAAATCTCGTACTTTAGATACGTCATTTCTAAATTTATTTATCATTAAACTTCTGAGTAGAAGTTAAACCACACCAGATGGCGTAAATGATTACTTGTAAGCTGTAAAAAGAAAAAAAAGAATTTTTGAGATGTAATTCCAGCTTTGTGTCGACATAAAAGAAAACTACTTCCTTTATGCTCAAATAAATTAAGGTATTAAAGCATGGAAGACCTGACAAGTTTCAGTAACTCCAGGTTGCCTTCTTTAGGAGTATTTTTCCTGTAGAAAAGTGTACGATATTTATAACCTCAAAAGTCAATTTACGTACTGGGAGTGATGATTTCATTTGGTTAGAATTTCCCGCAAAGCTTTGTGCTTAATTACAAACAAACATATCCTATGTTCACTTGTGTTACTATATTTCAATAATACCATCTTACTGACAGGTTCACGAGGTACAACTTACGAATACCACTCTGAACCGACAGGTAAAATTTAGGAATACCACTCTGTACTGACAGGTAAAATTTAGGAATACCACTCTGTACCGACAGGTACAACTTAGAAATACCTCTCTGTACCGAAGGTAAAATTTAGGAATACCTCTCTGTACCGACAGGTAAAATTTAGGAATACCTCTCCGTACTGACAGGTAAAATTTAGGAATACCTCTCTGTACTGACAGGTAAAATTTAGGAATACCTTTCCGTACTGACAGGTAAAAGTTAGGAATACCTCTCTGTACCGACAGGTACAACTTTAGGAATACCTCTTCGTACTGACAGGTAAAATTTAGGAATACCTCTCTGTACTGACAGGTAAAATTTAAGAATACCTTTCCATACTGACAGGTAAAAGTTAGGAATATCTCTCTGTACCGACAGGTAAAATTTAGGAATACCTCTCTGTACCGACGGGTAAAATTTAGGAATACCTCTCTTTACTGACAGGTAAAATTTAGGAATACCTCT
>NW_013672751.1:14673-15872 GCF_000517525.1 Limulus polyphemus
TGCCATTCATCACCTTGAATCATTCAGTAAACTCGTATAGGTTTTGATGAATGCCATTCATCACCTTGAATCATTCAGTAAACTCGTATAGGTTTTGATGAATGCCATTCATCACCTTGAATCATTCAGCAGTCAAGCTGTTTGTTTTTCTTGTTGACAAAATTGTGAAAGCTGACGAACAAGAAATATTTAGATTTTATGAAGTTAGGAAAGGACAACCTATACACTATACACTATACACATGACGTCAACGTATCATACCGATTAAACTCAACATTTAGCCGAATATATTATCGAGCAAAGTTTGAAGATGACCAAAAAAAGAGCTATTTCTCTAATCTAATATACACGACGTTGGTAATTTAGAATCGTGGGTAACTTACATAATAAATAATCAATGTGTAACGTAACTGATACTTTGAAGACAAAAATAAGAAACTCTTTAATTCCAGCCCTTTCTCCTTCGGAAGCAAACCTTATCAAAGTTCCGCGTGATCAATGTCCTGTATTATTGACGCTATGATTGACAGCTAGCTCCACCACTTGCTAGTTATCGTAACCACTAACACGACAAGAAACTTTTTTTTTGTTGTTTTATAATTTTATTATAGCGTGCACCGGATACGTTAGGTCAATTCTACTAGTGTATAAGTCTAACAAGTGAGTGAGTGAGTCTTCACCTATCACAGTTGTAACAGAGAAAACTTCGTTCAAGATGGATCAAAATCGACGACTCGTGCTATGTGCTTTTCTGATCACAAACCTTTGTGCATTAAACACAAGCTTGAACCTACCATTGGAAGAAAACCCCGTAGAACCCCCACTAAAGATAGCAGCTTTCAATGCCCAAAACCTGGGGGATAAAAAACTTTCCAAAATAGAAGAGATGGAAGTCATAAAGAGAGTAAGTCTGGTTGTTTTTGTAACTGATACCAACGAGGGTGTGTCTGGTTGTTTTTGTAACTGATACTAACGAGGGTAAGTCTGGTTGTTTTTGTAACTGATACTAACAAGGGTACGTCTGGTTGTTTCTGTAACTGATACTAACAAGGGTACGTCTGGTTGTTTCTGTAACTGATACTAACAAGGGTACGTCTGGTTGTTGTGTACTGATACTAACAAGGGTACGTCTGGTTGTTTCTGTAACTGATACTAACAAGGGTACGTCTGGTTGTTGTGTACTGGTACTAACAAGGGTA
>NW_013672751.1:16765-38151 GCF_000517525.1 Limulus polyphemus
TGGTTCAGTGAAACCCGATTAACTCGAGCGTTGTCGTGAGGAGGACCCCCTAGTACAGTGAAACCCGATTAACTCAAGCGTTGTTGTGAGGAGGACCTTCCTGGTTCAGTGAAACCCGATTAACTCGAGCGTTGTCGTGAGGAGGACCTCCCTAGTACAGTGAAACCCGATTAACTCGAGCGTTGTCGTGAGAAGGACCTCACTAGTTCGGTGAAACCCGATTTACTCGAACGTTGTCGTGAGGAGAACCTTCCTGGTTCGGTGAAACCCGATTAACTCGAACGTTGTCGTGAGGAGGACCTTCCTGGTTCAATGAAACCCTATTTACTCGAGCGTCGTCGTGAGAAGGGCCTTCCTGGTTCTATGGTGATCCGGGAGGTATTGATAATTAGTATTACAAGTAAGTTTTCGTTGTTTTTAGTGCAAAAGCCATAGCAACTTGCTTTCAATGTTATTAAACAGAGCTTTAAGAGTGTCGCCATAGCAACTTGATTTCAATATTATTCATTCAGTAGGTGGGCCGGGTGTGATCCAATGATCATCACGCTGGCCAGATAGTTTAAGGTGAGGGCCGTGAGATGTCGCTAAACACGCATTGTATTTTTCACTTGTGACAATAAATCCCGTTATTCAGCTAAATATAGGCGTTTTGGTGTAAGGGTACCGAACTGATGACTCACTATATTAAGTCAACTATATACTCATTAGTGTGTAAATGTTCAATTCTGACTCAGTATAACAACTTATGTTACTATGAAATGAAGTTCAATTCTAAAACTTTGAAATATTCTTGAAGTACAATAAAATATCAGTTATTGTCTGCATACTTACCGTGGGTCAACGATCATTTTATGGACCTATAACACTAGAATCTGGGGTTCGATTCCCTACGGTGCAGATAGTCTATTGTGTAATTATTTCTAAACGGAGCTTTAAGAGTGTCGCCATAGCAACTTGATTTCAATATTATTAAACAGAGCTTTAAGAGTGTCATATCAGTTAAAAATCAGGGATAACAAGTGCAGAAAGCTCTGAGTGAATATCCGAAAACAAACACGTAAGTCGTGACTAGAAAATGATAACTGATTCGTAGGAGTGACAATCCCAGTATTAACTTCAGATCATAACTGACTCGTAGGAGTGGCAATCCCAGTATTAACTTTAGATGATAACTGATTCGTAGAAGTGGCAATCCCAGTATTAACTTCAGATGATAACTGACTCGTAGAAGTGACAATCCCAGTATTAACTTCAGATGATAACAAAGCTATCTAGAATCGTAAATATTGTTGAAGTTAAAAATGAGTCAACATTCATCAGAACCTTTCCCACCTGACGAAGTAAATTGTGTAACATGGGGCTCACTTTATTGGCATTGTTTTTATGTCATAAAGTACTGAAACCAAAACAAAAAAAAATGGTTTAGTTCGAATGTTTGATAAATAAAGTTTTGCTTCAAAAAAAAGTTAATTAAAAGAGAAAAATAAAATCACAAAGACCCGGCATTTAGCGTGTGGGTCTGCGGGTCCAGTGTTCGCGTCCCGTTTCCATAAAAAGAAATAAAAATTGCACTCCGCACTTGGTGGTCGTGGGTGCGTTATAACGGTGGCAGTCAAATCCCACTATTCCGTCAGACAAGAGTTGACGGTTGGTGCTGTAGACCAGCTGCCTTTCGTCTAGTTTAAAGTTAGTACTGGGATTGTCACTCCTACGAATCAGTTATCATCTAAAGTTAATACTGGGATTGCCACTTCTACGAGTCAGTTATCATCTGAAGTTAATACTGGGATTGTCACTCCTACGAATCAGTTATCATCTGAAGGTGGTACTTGTTAGGCTTAAGACAATTGGACTTGTAGATTTCGATGTCTCTAATTACAATTCTTGTGCATTATTCTAGAAATCCTGTCTTTACTATTATAGTAATGATATTAATTTGACCGTAAATGTTTTGCGGATCTCTGTTAGTTACTTAATAATTTGACTTGAACTCTAACCTCCTTCATTTTGTGGGAATAAAATTTATTGTAATATCCAAGTGACTAAGGTTTCCGTAGTTGTATATTTAGGAAGTTGCTATTGCAATATCCAGTGAAAAGGTATAAGCAGAATGCCGAAACTGAAAATGTGGAGGAGATGAACTAGTAGGAGGCCCTCTAGTGGCACAGCGGTATGTGTGAGGACTTACAACGCTAGAAACCGGGTTTCGATACCCGTGGTAGACAGAGCACAGATAGGCCATTACATAGCTTTGAGTTAAAATTACAAACAAACCCAGTAGGAGAAATCTGACAATTAAAAAAGATGCGATAGAGGGCGCTAAAATGTCTATGAATAAACAATTTTTATCTAGTGTGAATTTGTATAATAGTACGATTTTTTTGTATCTTTTACAGTATTTTTTAATCTTTCTGTGTTTAGTTGGCATGACACTTTTTAATTATAACATAACCTACGAAAAGCAAGATATTACTTTCCACGCTGTTCTTGCACCTTCACCACTGAGAAAAATAAACATTTAAACCCTTTTCAGGAAATTGATTCCCCTTTTAAACCCCCTGTAAAGTGCTGACCTCCGCAAAGAAGCCAGGGGTACTTATTCTATCGATCACCAGCAAAATATTATAAATTTCAATAAAATAATTTCATACCCTTATTTTTAAAAATAAAATAACTTATCCCTATATGTTAACCCTTCAATTCGTGGAATTATCCTAGTAGCCTTTCTCTAAATGATTTCCAATAACTTTTATCCATTCTTGGGTAAGCCTATTACAATGTATACGTATTTCAAGTGAGGCCTAAATAGTGATTTGTCCTGTAATTAGTATGCCTATAAATACACCCCGAAATTCTAGTGTTTTTACTAACACTACTTCGATGACTTGAGTAATTTATATGTTCAACGAGTTCCCAACTATATTAAATAATGACACCGTAAATTCCTTATCTTGTATTTACTATAATTAAAGTCATTTGTAGCACTTCAACACCTGTAACACAGATAGAAATTGGTTTGTTTTGAACTTCACGAAAAGCTACTCGAGGGCTAGCTGTCCCTAATTTAGCAATGATAGACTAGAGGGAAGACAGCTAGTCAACACCGCCAACTCTCGGGTTAATCTTTTACCAACGAATATTGGGATTGACCGTCACGTTATAAGGCCCCCCACGGCTTAAAGGGCGAGCATGTTTGGTGACAGGGATTCGAACCCATGACCCACAGGTTGCGAGTTGAGCGACCTAACTATAAATATGTAAGAGTTTCACGTAATCAGCAAACTAATAAGAAAGAGCACTGAACCCCGAGGTATTACCCTAGCAACAAGGATCCAGCTTGACTGGAATCTATTAATAATAATCCTTTGATTTCTCTCTACAATCCAATTAACCCAATCCCCACCGACGTGATATTCGTAGCTCATATTTTATGTGGTACCTTATCAAAAACGTTTGGAAAACTAAGTACACCAAGTCCACAAATATTGTTCTCGGTAAAATATACGAGATTAGTAAAGTGGAATTCCGTGTTGACTTTCATTTATCATATTTCATTAAATGATTTTGTAAAGGTTTTTTCTATGAGACTCTAGAATTTCCGCTCACTACGGACATAAGTATAACTGGCCTATAATTTTCAGGGAAACTCTTATCACTCCCACCATTAAAACTTGAAGTACCATAAGCACCTTTCCAACCCTGATACTTGTCTACTCTTTGTTGACCTGCTTAAAAAAAAAAAGGCTCACGTGTCTTATCTGTGACTTTCTTTAAAACCCCCAAGAGAAACCTTGTCTGACTTTTAATTTGTTTTAACTACTGACCACCAGGGGATTAATATATACAATTCTAATATTTCTCAGGCTAATACTTATAAAAACTGGAGAGAAGAAAACATTAAAAACTCGGCCATCAAATAGTTTTAAACAAAAACCTTGCTGTCATCCTCCTTTCATTAAGCTCCCAATCTCCATTCTAACATTTTGTTGTATCTATATAAATATATAGATACTTACACTTTCAAAATTGAAACACCCTACCATTGTATCTTTATTTAACAATAAGGATATTGTTTTGTAATCTCAACAGACGAAAGATGTCTCTGACCATCTACCGATTGAGCTACAACTGCGTGGCAAAAGTAAGTATTATTTTACGTGTAATATCGTATTAAAATATAAACTGAGACCAAAAATAATTAATGTTAATTTATCGTTCACGTTATACGACTACTTCTATCAAACAGTTAGTGTTAGAATATTACTTTAAAGGCTTCAGTTTTGGTAATTAAAAATTACTATATTTCAAATTATCAGTTTTCGTGTGTGTGTGTTCAAAGAGAGTTTTGTGGAAATGTTTTACTCGTTTCCTTGACTAAAGTTTATAAATGATAACTGATTCGTAGCAGGGCCGTGAGATGTCGCTAAACACGCATTCCATTTTCACTTGTGACAATAAATCCCGTTATTCAGTACAATCCCAGTATTAACTTTAGATGATAACTGATTCGTAGGAGTGACAATCCCAGTATTAACTTCAGATGATAACTGATTCGTAGGAGTGACAATCCCAGTATTAACTTCAGATGATAACTGATTCGTAGGAGTGGCAATCCCAGTATTAACTTCAGATGATAACTGATTCGTAGGAGTGACAATCCCAGTATTAACTTCAGATGATAACTGATTCGTAGAAGTGGCAATCCCAGTATTAACTTCAGATGATAACTGACTCGTAGGAGTGGCAATCCCAGTATTAACTTCAGATGATAACTGATTCGTAGGAGTGTCAATCCCAGTATTAACTTCAGATGTTAACTGATTAGTAGGAGTGGCAATCCCAGTATTAACTTCAGATGATAACTGATTCGTAGGAGTGGCAAACCCAGTATTAACTTCAGATGATAACTGATTCGTAGGAGTGGCAATCCCAGTATTAACTTCAGATGATAACTGATTCGTAGGAGTGACAATCCCAGTATTAACTTCAGATGATAACTGATTCGTAGGAGTGGCAATCCCAGTATTAACTTCAGATGATAACTGACTCGTAGAAGTGGCAATCCCAGTATTAACTTCAGATGATAACTGATTCGTAGAAGTGGCAATCCCAGTATTAACTTCAGATGATAACTGACTCGTAGAAGTGGCAATCCCAGTATTAACCTATTTCTCATTTTTAGGAAACTTTGGTTGATAGTATAAAAATTTCTATCATTGCTGTGGGTATTCTTGAGCATGTAACATTAACAAATCTGGGAATGGGGAGTGAATATAGGGGTAACAAACTGCAGTTTAAAAACAGACAAAAAATATAAAATGTGGACCGCACTGAAATGAACGATATAAAAGAAATATGAGGATTAATTATTTATAAGCACATTTACTTGTTTATTTTAGAACAAAGCCACACTGTGCTATCATATTCGAACGTAATGCAATTCCGGACTTGTAAGTCTATAGACTTACCGCTACCCCACCGGGAAACAGAAACAAATTTTAGGATCAACGAAAAACTCTCTCGCTACGGCTCGGGTCGTTGTGACCGAGTTCGCAACCACCAGAGTTTCCATACTATAACTCGTATCATAATACATCTGTTTATACTTAATTTTGTTTTGTTGCTCTTTGAACCCTGTCTAACTAATAATCCTGCCACACAAATTGAAAAATCACTCGGCGAATGTGCAGCTCACGTTACCATACCGAATTGCGTAACGCACGAGCTGCTCACGAGTTTACCTCGTGAAGAGTTTTTATTGATATTATTTTTAATTATCTTATCTAACCTAATAAGTTATAATATTTACATTTTAATTACTTTTATAGTAATAAATGAAGAATACACATGAAAAACAAAAAATACAGTACTCAGTTTCAAAATTTTCACAAACAATCCTGCTTCCTCTTCCTCCTTCTCCCCCATCTCCTCACTTCAAACACTGTATATGGGTGGGACAATTGACCCAAAGGGCTGTCTGATGATACTAATCTCTAATTTCTATAGGACCACTTATAAGATACATAAAATAATTAACTTATGAGATTCAGAGACAGTCCTAATACACACTGTAACTCGTAGGTCTTCTTTCGTTTCTATGAGCTTGTATATATTTGTTACTTTTATTCTTTATTTTCATATTGAGTGTACTGTCCTTATTTTTTAATTTAAATTATTGAGTTTGAAATAAAAACAAATGAAAAAAGAGCTGATACAAAATGTGTCGCTGTTGTTCCACTTATATTGTTCTTAATAAATAAACTGCAGTTTTTGTCTTCAAACACTGATGATGTGTGATGATGTATTCCAATTGGCAGCTTTGTTATTTGATGATGACTCTCCAGAAGATGACTTCTCTTGTGCCCTGCTTCAACCTCGTGATGATTACATCAATTACATTCAGACACCTGCACCTGCACGTGAGCTTTGATGAAGTCTCTTCTTCAGTCATCTCAATCAACAAAACTGTCTCGACCCACAGATAGAATGCTTCTTTATAGCAGGAAGACGAGACTAATTTTTAACAAACGTACAGACACTTCGGTGTTTTTTGTGTTTTTTTTTTTGTCAGTTTGTGCAACCATATAACTACTCCATTGCTGTGACTGTGGAAGTTTTGATTCCGGATATAGTAAAAAATCGTTTGGTGCATTCATAATCTATAATTATAATAATTCTGATAAAAGGGTTAGCACACACAAAAAGTGCAATAAATTAAAAAAAAAAACTCTAGCGTTTTCAAATAGTTCTGGAGAATATACGTTGATAAGTAGTGAGTGATATGAAATACATAGGTACAGCTCTTGACGTCACGTAAGCCGGATGTTCCAGACGAGTTGATTTTGGAGTCTAGCCAATCGTAACTGGAGACGTTGTTGTCAGGTTTAGTTTGTACAAAAGAAATGTCTACATTACATGAAAGACGTAAGAGCGATGACAGTTGAAGAAATGTTTTGAACAGTTTTCACAGGATAGAAAAAAAAATAAAACAAAAGGGTAGGGGGGAGGAAATCAGAGAAAACGATCTTGTAAAGCAGTATACAGGAAATCAGAGAAAACGATCTTGTAAAGCAGTATACAGGAAATCAGAGAAAACGATCTTATAAAGCAGTATACAGGAAATAATAGGGAAATAGAAACATGAATAAAAATATGGATAATACCAGGCTAGAATCCGGGTTTCGATACCCGTAGTTGGCAGAGCATAGATAGCCTATTGTGTAGCTTTGTGCTCAATTACGAACAAAAAGGCCCCCAGTGGCACAGCGGTATTGTCTGCGGACTTACAACGCTAGAAACCGGGTTTCGATACCCGTGGTGGGCAGAGCACAGATAGCCCTTGTGTAGCTTTGTGCATAATTAAAAACAAACAAACGAACAAAAACAATTATATTGAACTTGAGTGTAGCTTTGTGCTTAATTACGAACAAAAAGGCCCCCAGTGGCACAGCGGTATTGTCTGCGGACTTACAACGCTAGAAACCGGGTTTCGATACTCGTGGTGGGCAGAGCACAGGTAGCCCTTGTGTAGCTTTGTGCTTAATTACGAACAAAAACAAAACAGTTATACTGAACTTGAGCTACGAAACAGGTTTCAAAGAAGTTTTGTTCTGTATATCCACGCTGAAGTGAAACCTTGAAATGTAGTTTACATATAACATGAAATTAAAACCTTGAGCTACGCCTTGCGATTTAATTGTTAGCGTGAAATGTTCAGTAATTGAGTAATCTAATTTAGGGTTTTTGTTTCTATTATGAAGGAAGACACCAAACGATGTTATATACAGAATGGCTCTGAGCGAGCGTCTTGGAAGAGGAACAGCGAAGGAACAATACGCTTATATATACAGGTATACTAGTTATTGTTAATCTGACTGTCTTATCAGAATATTAAGAAGTTATTTTACAGTTAAAGTTTTATCGGTAAACGAAATATAAAAAGGCTTCCAAGTATCTTGAAAATATAACTACCCCATACTAGTCAAACGGACTTATTATATGTATTCCAGAGATGATATAAAGCTTCTAAAGGCCACTACCACGTCCTGATGTGATTTTGTAACTGTATTCCACGGGCAACATTAAGTTGTAGAGGACATCCTGCACATGCTATCTAGACCGAATGACTGTATTCGAAGGGCAACATTAAGTTTTAGAGGACATCCTGCACGTGCTATCTAGACTGAATGACTGTATTTGACGGGCAACATTAAGTTTTAGAGGGAAACACTCATGTCCTTACCAGCCTGAATGACTGCTTTCTTCAAACATTAAATTCAAGAAGGCAACCCTCACGTGCTAACCAGCCTAAATTATTTTTGTATTTCAGAGATGACAAACTGTCAGTGTTGGATGAACAAGCTTTCCCGGATGTTGAAGACCTTTTCATGAGACCACCGTATATTGTACACTTTTCTTCACCGACAACTCGTGAGTATTTAAATTGTAAATAATTTAACTGTTTCTAAAAACAAATAGTTATTTACAAATGTTGTTTCGAACCTCCTTAAAGATGTAACGGGACGTATTTTAGATGTTTTAATATAAATAACAACAAAATATGTTTCAAAAGAGATTCCATTACTATCGTTACAAGGTTAGGCATAACGGTTTAGGCTTTTGTGTGGGTGCCCTAAGCGTCAAAGTTATGAGAGAATACCGATACATTCAAACAAAATAACGTGGAATATTTTATATTAGAATTATTTTAGAGCCTCATCCACATCCAGTCATGCTCTCTGTGTCGACCATGCATCTTGCCAACAGCCCTGCAGTGTAGTTTTTAATCCAAAAAAACTCCGTCGTAAAGTTGTCATGTCCTCATCGCACCACTCTTTCCTGTAGGCTTTCTATAATCCACCTAGTGTACGGGCCCGGCATGGCCAGGTGGATAAGACGCTCGACTCGCAATCTGAGGGTCGCGGGTTCGAATCCTTGTCCCACCAAACATGCTCGCCCTTTCAGCCGTGGGGGCGTTATAATGTGACGGTAAATCCCACTATTCGTTGGTAAAAGAGTAGCCCAAGAGTTGGCGGTGGGTGGTGATGACTAGCTGCCTTCCCTCTAGTCTTACACTGCTAAATTAGGGACGGCTAGTGCAGATAGCCCTCGTGTAGCTTTGCGCGAAATTCAAAAACAAACAAACCTAGTGTACGAAAACGAAAGCTTCCCAGCACCCTTTCAACAGTCTAATTACAAAGAAATTCATATTGGTATGGTAACATAACCGATATATCTTTGAATGGAACAACAATATAATGAATACCAGTTTAACTCTCTAGCTACTTGCGGTATGCAACGGTTCAAGGCAACTTGTTTACACATGACTTTTCTCACTTTTATAGTAGGAAATCCTTCTTGATTATGTTTCGTTTTGTTGCCTGAGGCACGAGGACAGCTTTTACCACTGCCCTTTGTGTTCGTGGATTCTTACTTGTTATAAAATGCTACACTTTGCTTATTACGACTGGGATACGACTTGTGGTATGTCTCTTTCTGGATGGTCCTGGTACCCCAAGTTGATCCATATTCCTTTGTTTTCCATTACCATTAAGCTGTTGAATATGCTCCCCAAAAGTAATACATTTTAGTGACAACACACTAACCAATTAAGCCAATCAATGTCAGAATGTAGCTCTAATACATGCTGTTTTCCAGTGTCATTAAGCTCATGGTATATCCCCGTCTTGGAAATTCTAAGTCCTCTATCTGAACACATCTTTATGACATGCGAGTATGAATATTTAGTATTGCTATTACTTACATTTGCCAGAAGTGATAACTTTTCGGTACGACCACACTACCTACGAAATACCTAGACATGTTAAAATCTAGGCCACTGGGACCTCATATCAACTGTTGTTGTCACGTGACTTGTTGATTTGCATATATTCAAAATCGTATTCGTAGAGCGTACTCAACGCTCTGTATAGTTGAATAAGACATAATGACGCCACTAAATACTATGTTACAACATGGCGGCGCCCACACTGGAGTTAAAGAAATCTCATTAATGTGAATTTTTAAAATTATTTTTTTTAATATTTTATTAAGCTCAATTTGTTTTCCAAAACAAAATATAAGATAACGTTGATTCAATTAACATTTTATTTAATATATTTACACATTGATTATTGGAATTTACAACATGAAGATTTATTCGAAAGTAGGTGGCGCTGTTGGTAAACACCTACCAACTATAAGTTAATAAGTACAAGGCTTGGCCAAAAGCATTGGTTTGTTTGTTTTTGATACTTGCTCTAAGCTCCACAGTGGCTATCTTTACTAGCTGTTCCTAATTTTCAACTGATAGAATAGAGGGAAGACACCTCGTCACTATCACCCTCCGTCGACTCTTGGGCTACTTTAATCAAATAGTGGGATCTGACCGTCACTATTATAACGCACCCACAACTCTAAAGTGCGAAGCGTTTCAACCACGCCTGGCCAACGAGCATTGGATCTGCTTGCAAATTATTACTTTTACATATATCAAATTTGGCCCCAGTGGTTCAGTGGTAAGTCTGAAGGCTTATAACGCCCAAATCCAAGTTTCGATACCCTGTGGTAGGTACAGCACAGATAGCCCATCATGTAGCTTCGTGTTTAACAACAAACAAAAAAATATCAAGTATTTTCAACAATATGTGTAAAAAAAATGTATTTCCCCAACAGAGAATGGGTAATTTGATCATAGTATATATATACACCAAGGCAACAATGAATGGGTAATTTGATCATAGTATATATACACCAAGGCAACAGTGAATGGGTAATTTGATCATAGTATATATACACCAAGGCAACAGTGAATGGGTAATTTGATCATAGTATATATATACACCAAGACAACAGTGAATGGGTAATTTGATCATAGTATATATACACCAAGGCAACAGTGAATGGGTAATTTGATCATAGTATATATACACCAAGGCAACAGTAAATGGGTAATTTGATCATAGTATATATACACCAAGGCAACAGTGAATGGGTAATTTGATCAGAGTATATGTTTTGTATGTTTCAAAACCTTTCTGTACCTTTGACTCCGTAAAAACTGTTGTTGCTGGTTGTTGTTGTCTTGGAACTTCTGGCAAACTAAATAATAATATATATATATATTTTTTTCCCCCTAGGTGATCTTTCATCATTTGTGGCTATTTGCAGCCACACTCAACCTAGTGGTGCAGCGAACGAAACACACGCTCTGGCCACTGTCTACGACTATGCTCAGAACCATTACAAAAATCCGGTGAGTCGGGAATCGAACCTTCGCTTTGAAGTTTTAGTTCGTCTTTTTCTTCCCCTCTCTGGACACAGCGAGTTTATTACACATTTCATTCAAGATTATAATATCAATTATTTATAGATATAATTATATATTTATTATATATAATTATTTATATTTATATTATTTATTTATATATATATATATTTATTTAGTTATATATATATAACATCGTGACAGTTAGCTTCTCAAGATTGGCTATATGTATATAACAACGTGACATTTCTTCTCCAGATTGGCTGTATTTTTAGATACATAACAACCCCTGTTGAAACATGGGGTGGTTAGGTTTGACGAAACACGTTAGTTACTGGTTGTTTGTCACTAAATGTTACTACATTTCATCTGGTAATATTTTCAACTTACTAACTCTAAAATTCTACACATAATTTTTTGATTAAAAACTCACTAACGGTTTCGAGAAGAGTGTACTAATTAAAACAACGGAGATTCTCACGTTCTGGTTGTAAGCACTTTCTAAACTAGGTGGCGTATTGATTATAAATATTTAGTTACGTATTAGTTAAAAAAACTTCCGAGTGAATTGTTTGTTTGTATTTAGCAGAAAGTTACACAATGGGCTATCTGTGCTGTACCTACCATGGGTATCAAAACCCAGTTTTTAGCGATATAAGTCCGCAAAGATTTGTACCAGAATGTGCAAAACGAGGCAACTTCAAACTTTTATTGTTTTTTGTTATTATTTGTTATAGCCATAGTATTACTCAAAATAATAAGTTTTAAATTGTTACCACGACAACAAAGAAAAATACAAATAATCTTCTTCAGTTTGGAGAATTTACGAACATTTCTTTTTTTCCTTAGTACTCGACTTTTATAACCACTTTTTTTTCGTTGTTGTTGAGAATGAAACATTTGTGTTACATTTTTTATGTCCTAACCTTGATAACAAGATTATAGGTATATACAGGTTCAACATTGCTGTCGAGATGAAGTGTGTGTGGGATTTGAAACACATGTCAGTCATACTCGGTCTTTAAGGCCTGATCTGAAAAACCAAGATAATATAACATTTATAAGCCTGATTAACCCTAATTCAATATGGCGCTCAACTACCATTTGAGCTCACGACTCCCATTAAGAATTCATTTCTCTGAAAAAGGTTAAGTTCTTGTTAATTCTTAGTTAGTGTGACTTATTCTCTTACATAAGACAGACGTAAAGATATATATATATATATACACGTTTTCACTTGGTGTAACTGTAAGCGGACTCATTTTTTAAGGTGGTATGACACCTATTAAGAAGTTAACATTCGTGCATTTCTGAATTTTAGAATGCTATCATCATGGGGGATTTCAATGCTGGGTGTTCTAATGTTCGAGTGGGAGACTGGAATTGGATAGCATTGTGGACTCGTGAGGAATTCACGTGGCTTATTGGCCATCACATAGACACTACTACCTACGTTTCGAGTTGCCCGTATGACAGGTAAAATTTCGGCAAATTGACCCATCTTTGAAATTGGCCAAATATCAGTATCATCACAATTACTTTATTTTTAGAAGTTAACAATAAATTATGCGATTTAGGATTCCTAGATAACAATTATTCAATAATTAATATCCGTTAATTAATAATTTGTATAAATTATAGTCAACTATTAGCGGTCGAGATCGACGGGTATTCTGCATTAATCAAAATTAAGACTTAAATAGGTGCTAGTAGAGTTGGGAAATGGCATTTAGTTATCCAAATAAACACCTGCATTTTTTTCTATCCAAATAATTTTGTTTGTTGTGAAGCACAAAGCTACACAAGGGCTATCTGTGCTCTGCCCATCGCAGGTATCCACACCAGATTTTTTAGTATTATAAGCCTGCAGGCTTACCGTTGAGCCACCGATGATATACAAATAAAATGCAGTATTTTGCTGAATAAATTAGAAAAAAAAAACATTTTCTGCCATCTATATAAAAAATGGCATTGTACCAAATAAATAAGAATAATAAACAGCATTAAAAAACTGGAATAATTTCAAGTATCCAAGAGTTATCTGTTGTATATTTAATAACCCACTAACAATTTGCTTTGGTCAAGTTTAATCTAGCCTAACGGACCTGACCGACCGGTGATAGTTGTGTTTTATAGGCCAAGTTTAATCTAGCCTAATATACCTGATTGACTGATGATAATTGTGTCTTATAGGCCTTATATGACACCATAAGTTTATGTAGATTCAAAACATGAAAAAATTCATATAAGTTACTGTAAAAGTGCATAAAAATGGAACATAGGTGAAACACTTTGAGTTTATTTGTAAGGTGGGTCAAGCATGAAAATAATATTTATAATAACATTTATATTAAATCTAAGTAAGTTTTTGCAATTTCCAAGCTTAACCAGTTTTATGACAATATTTCGGTAGGGATGGTTGTTTTAAGTGGCAATATTTTTTATGCATAATGTAGATTTGTCATAGCCGGAAGTAAGATGGAAAGTGCAGTAATCCCTGGTTCTCCAAAGGCCTTTGATTTTCAAGAAGAATACAGTTTGACAGATGATCAGGTATGTGCGTGTAATTGTAAGCGTTTGTAATGAACTTGTTATCTGAAAAACAAAACTATCATGCAATTTATAATTATCTTTGTCATTAGAAATTATAATTAGGCCTATTACATTTTTAAACTCTACATTATTTTTCTAGTCCCCCTAGGGATTTTCAAGAATTAGAAGATTGTATAATTATAGCATTCCAACCACAATATTAGTCTTATCCTTTGCCGACGACGCATTTTGTTTAACGGACTACCATTTATATAAGCCATTTGTTACAACAACAATTGTTATGCCTTTTTTTCAATCCTGCGAAGTATGGTTATAATTGTACTTGTTATAAGACATTAGTATTAGGCCTAATGCGTTTTTAAACACTACATTCTTTATCTAGTCCCTTAGTTTACATTTTTACGTATACCTTTAGTTAGCGATAGTTATTCTTTAATAGAAAGTTACCTGTTTAATGAGATATTAATAAATGTATTATCTTTTAATAACAGTTAATTAGTATAATGTTTCTGATATTTAAAATACTTTGTGGTCGTAGTGTACGTTTGAAGAACAAATAATCTGAGATTTCGAATAAAATAATCGAATTTTTCTGTCCATTATTATGTTTGATATTTGTGAAATATCGTTGATTTGGCGTCCAACCTGAAACAAACTCAAAGGCGGAACTAGCGCGGGGCAATGCCCTGAGGCCCGTGACGCCTGGTCTGGTCTGATCTTGTGAAAAAAAAAGGGTCCCCGATCATTTCTTTGCTCCTGAACTGCTTGTTCCGCTACTGAACACACTTCATAATAAATTACTAACTGAGATTGTAAATATCGTATAGATAAATCAAATTCACATTCACATAATTAAAAGAGTAACGTATGGGTACATGGAAAGCTTTTTTAACTTAATTAAACTATGCGGAAATGAAATTATGAATAGGGAAGTAACGTTTGCGATCGGGCTCTGAGGGATGACAGATCAGTTCCCTAAATACATTTCCCTCTGTGTTTATTTGTTAAGATTTGTGTATGAAATTTTTAATTTGTTTATAGACACTTTGAATACCGGTACCGTCATATTGTCATCCTGTTGAGTTTTAATACTTACCATCGAAACCAAGGTTTTGAAAGCATCTCTAGATCTAATTCGATGACGAGATCTAATGTTCTTTACTATATAAGTTGGTCTGTCATTTTGGATCATACCGTTCGGTTCAAAGTGTCTTTTGTACTAGAAGTGTTTGGTGGGCATCACATGTCATATAATAGGTTTAACCCACTTAGATTTAACCTCGCAGTCACCGTACGGTCATCAAGTTTGTTCAGTACTCCACGTAACTTCCTTCATACTGGAGTAGTCTAGACAGGTCAGTTAAGTGTTTCAGTTACTTTAAATACACAACACTGCTTTCATATTTTACAAACTTTGTACGTTCAAATACAAGATACCACAACCAAAATTATGTTTCGTACGCAAAGCACAAGTTCCCCCTAGTAATAATTATTGAAACACTTTAATATCTTGGCAAAACCTTTACATAGATTCTTTTATTATTTTTTAAAGCTTAATATTTGTTTAGGTCAAAAAGAGTTTGCTTTCTTTTCGCTGTTCAACAACGTTATCCCAGTTATAACAATGCAAGTAATTTTAAACCCTTTAGTAGAGTTTATTTCACATAGGATTATGGATCAATAACAATTAGAAACTACAATCACCAATACCTAAAATTGCTGCGATGGCAAATAAAAAAGTATATATATATAAGTAAATATTTGGTTGGTCCCCTAACTTTAGGTTTAATGCGACATCTATTGTTCATTTTGGCGTTGATATATATCAATCTTGGGATAGGCCTACTTCCGCAAAGCAAGATGGCGATGCAAAGGAAAACTAATGTAAGACTTCCTCCTGAGGTAAATAGAATACTTTATGTTCGTAATTTACCATATAAGATTACAGCCGAAGAAATGTATGATATCTTCGGTAAGTATGGAGCTATCAGACAGATCCGTGTGGGGAATACGCCCGAGTCTAGGGGAACAGCGTTTGTTGTTTACGAAGATATATTTGATGCAAAGAATGCGTGTGATCACTTGTCTGGCTTTAATGTTTGTAATCGATACCTTGTAGTATTGTACTATCAGTCAAATAAAGCGTTCAAAAAAGTCGACGATGATAAGAAAGAACAAGACATAGAAAGGCTCAAAAAGAAGTATGGAGTAAACACAGAGGAAAAATAGAGAAGGCATCGAGAAAAAATCATTTGGGAAGTCGAACAGTGTCGGTGAACCTTATATACGATACAGACTTTCAGAAGAGTTAGATTTTAAACGGTGTTTCATTTTCTGCAGACCTGCTGGGAAAAAATCAAGAAATTAAAATTAACTGTGTCTACTAACTGTTGCATTAACTATCATTGAAAAAAGGTTTAAAACTGAATTATAGTGAATACTTTTGACATATTAGCATTTAAAAAAAACAACTAAATCAGTAGGCTACTGTACCCAATTTTTTTACCCCCAAACAAAGTCAGTAGGCGTATAAGAACACTGAAAGGTGTAAGAATTAACTCAAACTATATGTGATTAGTTATTCCATATTTTGCCATTCACTAAGTTGAACCAAAAATTTAATGTTTGTTTGATGTAAAATTAAAAGTTATTGTAATTTTTTTAAAAAAAGCTAACTTCCTAGCATTTATTAAACTCTGTTAAAATTTAATGATTGTGGGGAAAATAACTGTTTAAAGTTGAAAACTGTGTAGTTTAGAAACAAATATCAGTAACTTCAGAAAAACTTGGAAAGCTGAAAGTGAAAACTTTATAGTGTTAATTTGAGGTCAAGACTTAATTATCCAAAATTTATTGTTTTGAGAGTATTCAAATTTCATCCTTTAGTTTATTGAATTCAGAGTTCTTTTTTTTTCTTCAAAAATTAAGTTCTAAAAAAAAAAAAAGTAGTTAATGCTTGGACCACAATTATTATGATAGTTAGCAAAATATAACTAGAATATAAGATATAATGATTCATTAGCAAATTTAAACTGCAAGAAGACGGTGTCTCAGACTGATATTTTTTGGAGGGAGTTGAAATTTATTTCGTGTTTTACATTGTACGGATCCAGATCTTGTTTAGTTGTGAATACAGACATGAAGGTTAATTTCTTAAAACTAAATGATTTATTGTATCTAAATTGCAGTTGTAGCTACATTAAATTTTATTTAAGATAAGGAGTGTTATTTTATTGACGTGTATTAGTTTTGTGTTGGTACAGATATTGTTTCTTATATTTCTATGCTGTCTCAACTGCTTTACAGAAGAATTATCTGAAAAATGACTGAGGTACACTTTGAGGTTTAATACCTAACTTATCATTTTCACAAAGTAACTGTGATTTGAAACAAAACTTACTGATGAAAAAATTTTAAAATCAGACTTTTTTAAATTTCTCTATAGTTTTAAGCTGTTATTGTACTTATGTTGTTTTTATAAACATAAAGAAAGGGATAAGATGCAGAATTGAATAACAGATCAGTTTTTAAGATAAAGTTGAAAACAAATTCAGATGTTGTAGGCATGTCATGACTGCAGTGTTTGGTTGTGAAACTTTACCTATATCCTGTAAGTTTTTACAGTTCTGAGAAAAATGATGCTGAGTGAGAAATGAATTAAAGTTTGTCGTCAGATGGAAACAATTTCCTGTATTTATACTATAGTTATTTTTTAACCCTTTTTCATTACGTCTGTAAACAGTATTTACTCTTATTAAATTTTCTAATGGGAAACTTGAAATATGTAGTGCTTGAATTTTCATACAAGTTTTGGTAACCATACATCAGGTTTTAACTGACTTTTTTTATTTGCTAAGTAACACCATATTACTATAAAAGTTCTAGTTTTTATGAAGGACGTGCCCAAGATGTTTGTAATTTTTAAAGTTGACCATGTTAAGGTTTTACTTCAGTATTTTCAGTTGTTCGTATGTTGGTGATGCAGCTTGTCAAAAGTTAAAACGGTATATATATATCTAGTACACACTGCAACAGCTGTACAACTAATTGATTATGTACATAGCAATGTCTGTCGTATCCCAGACAACCTGATGTTCTCTTAAGTATTCGGCGAAAGGCTTCATCGGCGTACTGAATATAGCGTAACTGAAATATGTTGTTACGTTTTTCCTTTACTTTCACTCGTAACTTCTTACAAATACTACGAGAACATTCAGGTGTTAATTTGTTGTAATTACTTTCAACAGATGGCGCTCTTTTATCTTGTAAAAAAAAATAATCGGATATCAGATTTTTATGTTCTTAAAGATAAAATATCACGAGGCAGTGAGTTAGTCCATAAGTCCAAGCTTATATTATTTCTTGCACTGTGTACTTTTTAAAAGTTCCCTCCATCTGTACTACTTTGTTTCATTCCTGCCTTAAGCAACATTTTAAGAAAATATATAGTTTCTTTCCACAGCCATAAATATTTATTGTATCTTCTATTGAACCTTTCCCTTCTGAGAGGCTTACAGTCTACTAACCCACCCCACTTCAAGCACTGATTTTATGTGGGCCACTTAAAATTATTGGATATTGGAGACTTGACTTACAGGTTTAGAGAAGTTATCATCTCCTCCAGTCTTTCCTGATCTTGAGTAACGATTTCTTGAATGCAAATAACATCATACCTTAGAATGATCTGTTGGAAAAAAAAACACAGCAAAGATGACAAAGATCTTATAGGTGATGGATAACTGATTAAAAAGCAAAACCAAAACATGATCCTACAAGCTGGTTGGGATACAAAGATCACAGCAATAGTAGGAACATTGTTTCAACAACAATCATTATGGTGTGTACTCCTTTCATGGGCTGGCGAAACATCCAATTAATTATACTTGTCATATGACATTAGGCCTATTATAATTTTTTAACATTACAGTATTTATCTTACGGGTTTTTTATCCACATTATGTCCGCCATATTGTTTTCGTTGGTTATTTGCGATTTATGCATTCTGTGATGTTTGAACAACGTCTGTTTTTTTTTTTTCTTTTGTCATATCGCTAAGTACAAATAACTTAAGCTGTTTATATACAGGGGATTTGAGTTTGAGCAAAACTACAAACTAGTTACACAGTTTGCTCTTTAAAGTGCTAGAAAATGACGCCAGGGGGTTAGGCACTCGACTCGCAATCTGAGGGTCGCGTGTTCGAATCCCTGTCCCACCAAACATGCTCGCCCTTTCAACCGTGGAGGTGTTATAATGTGACGGTCAATCACACTATTCGTTGGTAAAAAAGTAGCCCAAGAGTTGGCGGTGGGTGGTGATGACTAGCTGTCTTCTCTCTAGTCTTTCTCTGCTAGATTAGGGAAGGCTAGCGCAGATAGTCCTCGTGTAGCTTTGCGCGAAATTCCAAACAAACAAACCAATCGTAATAAATCTCACAACGTTCTTTTTAATGAAATCAGCGCTCGTTGCATTATAGTTTAGAACAAAAACGTGCAATGATCATAGTGTCATTTGTCTATCTATTTTCACAAGGCTACACAAGAGCTATCTGTCCCCATTTTGGAACAATAAAGGGAAGGCAGCACCCACCACAAAGTGGAATTTGATTGTCACTCTTATAGCGCACCTACAGCCCCAAAGTTCAGAACGCGTTTTTGCGGCAACAGGACCAGTGGCGTAGGTTCGCGTCCGCAGCCCGCGCAATTACGGGAGAAGGGATCTTTTTTTAGCTACGCCACTGAACGGGACTCTAATCTTGAGCCTCTGAATTCACACAGTTCGACACACTAACAACAGGGCTATACCTGCCCCACAAAGAATCTATTTAAATAGGTCAGAACTAAAAGTTAATATATATATATATATATATATGATGATTAAAATTCATCCAATCATCATATGGGTACCCTCTGTTATCGACGTTTTCGGCCTTAATCCCAATAGTATCTAATGAGATTAAACATTTAACCAATACTATTAATGACACTGATTTTAAGGAAATAAAGGAATACAACTGTACTTACAAGACGTTCTTTACTATTATTACTTTATTATTATTTTAAATTCTGCATGTTTCTTAAGATCATGATCATCTCTGCAGTAATTCTTAATTATACTTATGTCGCTATGTTTAACTGAACTTTGAACTCCTCCCATAGTGTTTAACAAAATGCTGCTTGTAGGCTCTTGACCCCACAGAATATAAAGAACATCATTTTGAAAATAGTAGTGGGAACGAGCAAAATGGTGGCTCGAGGCAGTTTAGTGGGAACTCTATTTCAATTTAACTGATTTCCTTGAAAATTGCCATTAGCGTGTACTTAGCCATTCAAAACAGTCAAATTCGGAAATAATGAATTATTGAATACACACACATCTGTACGGTGGGTTTATAGCGGTAGATCCAAGAATTTTGTTAGGGGAGTTTCTTTCACCAGGTCCTGAAACCTTTAGGTAAAAATCTGCTTTCTTTATGAAGTCTAGGTGTCTCTTTCTTTGGAATTCTGCCAAAAAGAAAGAGTTGAGTACGTTTCTTTTAAACGGTTTCTGAATACGCAAGTCGTCAATTCACGTGATAATCACAACCTACATAAAGTTGTGGTGAAACAGCATGTATTAGAGCTACATTCTGACATTGATTGGCTTAATTGGGTAGTGTGTTGTCACTAAAAATGTATTACTTTTGGGGAGCATACTCAACAGCTTAATGGTAATGGAAAGCAAAGGAATATGGATCAACTTGGGGTACCAGGACCATCTAGAAGGAGATCTACAACAAGTATTCCAACAATGGTAAGCTTGTTTGTTTGTTTGAAGTTAAGCACAAAGCTATGCAATGGGCTATCTATGCTCTGTACACCACGAGTATCTAAACCCGTTTTCTTGCATTGTAAGTTCGCAGACATACCACTGTACCACTGGGGAGCGAATGGTAAGCAAGATGCAGCATCTTGTAATACGTTTGAATCCATGAACACAAAGATTAATGGCCTATCTGCCCCAGGCAACATTGTATTACATAATAAAGAAATATCTCCATCTGCATAAGCAATACAAGTCACGTGTACACAAAGTGCCTCCACGAAATATCTCTTCAACTAATCACATGCCTCAAGCAGCTGGAGAATAAAAATTATTCATGCTATTTCAAAGGAAGACATACTGGTCAAGGCACCAGACACAGTGCCTGTGTGATCAAACTGTTGAGATGGACACTGGAGAACTGTTGTCCTCATATATGAAATGGATTATGGAAAGCCAGTGGGGAGAATGGTATGCTTTGGATATGACAACTTACAACAGTTCCTTTTGCAATGGAAACTATGCTGCAGAACTGTTGTCAAGTGCTCGGTCATCATGACCAGATGTGAAAACATGGATTGTAATGACGTAGTGAGGCTAAAAAATCATTTTAATATAACATACTCAACCTCAGAAAGTATAAAATTTAAGTTATTTCAAAAGCTCTCCCACAATTTTGTAATACTACTGTCTGGTTGTTGTGTACTGATACTTGGGTACTTGTTAGTACCAGTACACAACAACCAGACGTACCCTTGTTAGTATCAG
>NW_013672751.1:39151-42331 GCF_000517525.1 Limulus polyphemus
CTCACGACAACGCTCGAGTTAATCGGGTTTCACTGTACTAGGGAGGTCCTCCTCACAACAACGCTCGAGTTAATCGGGTTTCACTGAACCAGGAAGGTCCTCCTCACAACAACGCTCGAGTTAATCGGGTTTCACTGAACCAGGAAGGTCCTCCTCACGACAACGCTCGAGTTAATCGGGTTTCACTGAACCAGGGAGGTCCTCCTCACGACAACGTTCGAGTTAATCGGCTTTCTTGTTTGTAATGTATCTAATTTGCCACTGGATGGGATTCCTTCCATTCAGAATTTCCGACAAAGCTAGTCAAGAACTATCTGCGTACCTAATTTTGAGCTGTACAACGAGTTATCTACGCTCTGTCCACAGCATGGAATCAAACCCCGGATTTAAGCGTTGTAAGTTCGTAAACTAATCGCCGACTCACTGGGGGGACGATTGAGTAGAGAGAAGGCAGCTGGTCACCACATTTGACCCACAAATACGAAATACGATTTTGCGGCAACGGGTCACGAACCATAAATCATCGGATTCACAATCCGGCTGGCTCGTGCACGCGATTTCTTATATGGTGAAAGGGTTAAACGTTCGTGTTTAATTCATTTTGATCCTCGTGTTTCTAAATTCTCTATTTTCAGTGTCCGATGTGGCCGAACAATACCTAAAGTCTAAGACTTGTTTCACGGTCGAGGACGAGAGACAAGTATCCAACGTTCTTGTTCTCTACCAAGAAAGAGAAAACCTTCCGATCTCAGTGAAATTACTGACGGACAACAATAACGTGGTGTACGTAAAGGCGTATTCAAAGTCATCTAATATCAACAACATTATTAATAACTTAAATCTTTTATCGACAACGTTCCAAGACATTGTATCTGAGGAAACGTTCCAGGCCGTTAAGTACAAAGTTTTGTATGGTGGGCTGAATGACGTCAGTTCATTTGTTATGGTCGAAGAACCGTTATACACGTTTCAAGTTGAGTGTAACAGTTATTATTCTGTTTGTTCAACGACAGTTTGTAAGGATACTAATATAAACTAAAACAACGTACTTACCCAAACTACAACTTGTGATGGGTAACAAAGAAAACCATTACTCTGTTTATGATGGGTAATAAAGCCATTATAAAACCAATGGGTAATAAAACCAATATAAAACCAGTACTCTGTTTATGTTGTAGTTTATTTTATAGTCTTTTGTTCAAGCTGGGTCTACCTGTAATATGTAGCCTGTTTAGTTTTAATTTGGTACTGCATAAAGTAATAAAATGAAAGAGGCCATACAAGAAGAAGTTTAGAAAAAAAGAACGATGATTTTTTAAATTTGTTACGATACCAAAGTTTACTTTATTTACTTAGATATTGACACAATTAATATGTATATTTAAATGGTTACAACATCAAGATGAGATTCATGATGAAGACTTTTAATAGTGGAAACAAATTAACTCAGAGGAGGAGAAAGTATTATATCTCTCATCCACAACACAAGACATAAAATGTAGAGAGTGGGTCAGCGGTAAGCTTACTGACGATGCTAAAATTCAGATTTCAATTCCTGCAGTGGACAGAGTGTAGATAGTTTATTGTGTAGCTTTGTGCTGAAACAAAAAACTCTTTAGAATTAATATTTTCCCCAAAAGGGGGGGGCCAAAGACCACCTGGAGAGGTCACCTGCTTTAACCACTTACACCACTATACAGTAGTGTGTTGTCAGTCAGTCAGTAGACACCAAAATGACATCACATAAGGGATATTTAACACTGTAATTTGTACTGTCGTGACACAGTAAAACATGCTCATGCCATGAAACACAAGAAGAACTTTGCACTCTGTAGGCTACAACACAGCATGACATATGAACTTCAAAAGCAAGAAATAATAATATTTGTTACTCTTGATTTTGGCTTTATTTACTCTTCAAACAGAAAACTTACGAGGACCTTGCAGAAGTACATCTAGTATTAAATTTTATAAAGATCATTTTTATAGCACACCAAACAGCATCATGGCTTTGTGTTCTCACAAACTTCAGACATTCTGTACTTGGACACTCACAGTGACATTTTCCCAACTGTTTGTTTGCTAGGGTGATAAATTATATAACAACATAGAAAAATTAGAATATAACAAATGCCCAGCAGTGTACCACTAAATTTTATAGTGTTTAAACCCTGCAAAAAACTGTCAGATACGTGACGTCACCATCAAGGTAAAGATCTCGTATTAAAAACTTATTTTTCATTTTTGGTTGTCCATTTAAATAAAGAAAATATATCCAGCATTAGTCTAAAGTTTGTTAGTTAGTCAGTGGTCCGAAACTGAATACCACATACTCCCGAGAGGAAACACGCAATTAAACTTTTTTTAAATTAAGCATGGGAAAAACAACTGGGTAGGTACCGTATGAAAATAACTAACACTAATAAGTCTTAAAAACACATATCTTGTTAGGGTTAGTTTAACATAATTCTTATTGCACTACTGTGTTAACAACTTTAACTTCTATAGCATGAATAACTTTAAAAAAAATTAACTTTCATTGTATATTACCAGTGGACATGTGGGTTTCAAACAACCAGCACGTTCTGACACTTTAAGTGATTAGTTTATGAACGACAGTTAATTTTTGGTGTAACATTAATAACCTATTTTTTTTTATACACATATTTTTAAGATTTTGGTGTGTCTGAACTCAACTCGACTTTCAGGTGCCAGATCAGCATTCCAACTAGTATTATACCACTGGGACCAGGTACTATTTTTATAATTTGATACAGTTGTACCAACAAAGGTAAAAACCAATATTCAAATATAAGTTTAACTTCAATGTTTTAAAAGTTACAGTTACCGAGTATCAGTTACGGAACCAACAAAAACTTGAAAAATAGAAGCAGACACACAGAAAGGGCAGGGATATTTCACCCAGGACCCATGAAAGAGGGGGAAAAATGTGTAAGGAATGTATCAAATGAATATGGAAAATTTAATCAAACTTTATTCTCACTTAAACATCATTCTATTCTGTGTTGGCTATTGGTGAATCTGAGTATAGGTTGTTCAGTACTCGTCTGAATTCTTAGTTTACTTAAATTTGGAAAGGCCAGGTCTTATTAATATGATCAACAAGTATATTGGTATGTTTTAAGTCATGAAAAAAATACAACACAATAAAACAAGAAA
>NW_013672752.1:0-4099 GCF_000517525.1 Limulus polyphemus
CATGATTGCAAGCTGGATTTGGTAACAATCAATGGCAACCTTACTGGCGAAAAGTACACCAGGGACGTGCTTACACCTGTAGTTGTGCCTCATTTTGACAAACCCACGTTAGCGTCAAGACCTTTATTCATGGATGACAACGCTAGACGAACTGACTGGTCAGACGAGAGTAGATTTTTACTCCACGTAACTGATGGTCGAACCCGTGTTTGGAGGCATCGTAACGCAGCTTACACTCCAAGAAACATTGTTCCAACAGTGCCTTTTGGTAGTTATGGTATGGGGCTGTGTCTCGCATGATTGCAAGCTGGATTTGGTAACAATCAATGGCAACCTTACTGGCGAAAAGTACACCAGGGACGTGCTTACACCTGTAGTTGTGCCTCATTTTGACAAACACACGTTAGCGTCAAGACCTTTATTCATGGATGACAACGCTAGACCTCATCGCTCTAGGGCAGTAAAGGCTTATTTAGAGAATGAATCCGTCAACACTCTTCCTTGGCCAGCAAGAAGTCCAGATCTCAACCCTATAGAGCATCTGTGGGACCAATTGGGTAGGCAAATACAGGCTTTGGAGCCTCCTCCACAGACATTGCAACAGTTAGAAGCTCACTTGCACCGAGAATGGCGACAGATAACGCTTCAACAAATCAGACGTCTAACTGGCAGTATGCGGCGCAGGGTTGCAGCAGTCATCCAGGCAAACAGTGGATATACCCGATATTGACTTTTCGATGACTAATTATCAATGTGTGGGTCATGATTGACATTTTGTAATGTGATTTAACAATTCAATAACGTTTTTGAGCTTTCACTGACAATACTTATTAAAGATAATTTTAAGCGTGAAAACTGTCCATATTTTGATGTAATGATATGTAAATTAAAAATTGTTATTTTACGGTGATAATCTTGTTTTCTTGTGCCCAATAATGCATAATTTAGATTGAATGGTAATTTATAATCAGTCACAAGAACGTCGAATCTGAATCACTTGAAAAAAAAACACGGGGGTGCTTAACTTTTTTCCAGGTGTATATATAATACTAAAATTTGATACCAAACTTATTGACATAAGTTCATGAAATAGTAGTTCAATAAAATTTTGTATGCAAGTCAACAAACGCGATGACATGGCCTTTCGCCCATGACCCATCTGGAAATGGTTAAGGGTTATTTTGTTATATTTTTAAAAAATTGTTTCTTTATTTAAATAATTTCAACGTGAATTTTTTCACATATAAAATATAGAATGTGAGTGAATTTGGTTTTTAATTTTGGTTCTTGTTTTTTTGTTGTTGAAAATAATACAATACTTTTCTACGTATTGTTTACTCTTGCTATAATTCCTCATATAAAATTACAGAATGACCATGATGGTTATCTTTTTTTTTTTTTCATTTTGAACAATAATTTGATTATTAGTAATATGAAATAAAATAAATGAAAATCTGTTTGACCAGGGTTTTGAAAGAGTGAATGAAGAGATGCCTGACATATGTATTGACGTTCCAGCTGCCTATTGTATTTTAGAAAATTTTGTCAGCAAGTGTCATGCTGCAAACTTCATCAATGAAGAGCTAATTAAAAAGTTGCCTAGCAGGTAAGCTTGAAATGTATACATTGAAAATATCAATTTTTCAAGAAATACTTCTAGCATTTTAGTTATTCCTGGTATGAAGGTAAGAGAGAATAAGCTTTATTGAGGTTACAACTGTATCAAAATATAGGTTTTAAGGATTCTTTCTTTCTATCCTTGAATCTTTTTACTGTACAATTATGAAGACCAATCAGAGCATAGTTGTGTAAGTTTTAATAAAATAAATATAATTTTTTTTATAATCTACAATAATTGTAAAACCTGAACTGTTTAATTAGATTTTCATGACATTCACTGTCTTTCAATAAAGATTTTCACTGTATTTCAGAGGCCGGAAAAGATTTGTCTCGGATGGTGACGGTGGCTGTGTGAAGGAAGCTGTGTAGTGTAGTAAGTCAAAATGACAATTGGAACTGGATGATGTATATTACAAAACAAAACAAAAATTATTTCCTTGGTACATAATTATGGGAATTGTTTTTGGGTTTCTGATATTTTCCTTTATAATTTACAGTCACAGATTAGTGTCAGTAAGAATATTATTTAATTTTTAGATGTATTTCTCAAAATGAAATCTTAAACTCAATTTAATTAAAAGATCTAATGAAATAAAATATTTCATATAGTACTATAATAGCAAAATAGTAGATAAACAAATAAATCACATTTTTATTTTATAAATATATTCTTACTGGATTTGTTGTAGCCATTTATAGTTCAGAGATATGTACATTCTTTAATATTTTCATAATTTGTCAAGAGAATCACTAGACTTTATAGTAAAAATTATTTCCCCAGAAAGAAAAATAGTATTATTTGCATTTTTTGAAATATCTTGGATACTATCAATGTTTTGTACATAACTATATTGGTGAGTGGACCAGTTTAATGTTTTTTTGCTTTGTTAGTAAGGTTTATCTTTTACTAAAAAGTTTGTGCATTTAAAATGCACTTTTTATTGAAACGGGGAAGGTTTCAGCAAATATTAGGTTAAACTACAAGAATTTACATGCTTTATTTTCTCGGGGTGCTGCTTTTGTTTTTCATCTTTATAATAATTTGTTGAAATGAAATCATTTTAACTCCAGAAAAGTTTAGTTTGTTAGTCTTTTATATACATTCAAAAACATCATTCTACAATTAGTACCATCATTCAGCAGATACATTACTTACAACAAATCAAGTTTGAAATACCAAACTCTAAGTTAAGATACTCCTCCTATAAGCAACAGTCTAATGCCTTGACATACAGAATAAACAGTAGCAAAATTAATCATTGTATTCTAGAATATTTTATTGAGAATTCTCAGGAAAGTAAACCTTAATATTTGTCTTAATTTTGAATAGCAGTGATCTGTGTATTTGATGACAAAAAAAAAGCTACTGTCAAGGATATGCATCATCATAATGAAAAAAATTTTATAGTAAATATTTGAACATTTCATTGATTGGTGAAGTACATACTTGTTTTTAAGCTTATGAAACTTCTTTGTGGAATATGACTTACCATATAGATTGGAGGTTAATTGAAATAAATTGTTTATTTTATTCTAGAAAATTAAAAATATTTGCATTAAAATTTTATTCAAAGTGATGCAAATACATAATGAGAAAAATTATATTATTTATTTACTTCATAAATATAATACAAATTACTTGTGATTAAACACTTCCCAACCATAAAACATCCCAGTGTAAAGTTAAAAAATATTAAACAAAGTCACAAAACAAACCTATATCACTGGTATCTTTAATAAATAATAAAATGACTACTTTCCAAGTGAATGCATGAGTAATAATATAAAAATAAATTTAAATGATTTAATACTACCAAATGTTTCAAACTAAACCTGCTTTCAGAAGAGAAATTAAAATTAACAAAATAATAATATACTAATATCCATCACAGTCGGTAATTTTGTCATATCTACCAAACAGCAACAAAAAAGATGGGTAAAAATATTGGTTTACACATTATTTCATTTACACTAAGTTTGCAATAGTTATGTTACTCTCGGATAATGTGACAACAAGCATTCCTCTACTGGTAATTTCAAGACATCTACGGCATCTAATCTTCAAGCTATGCCTCGCTTCTGCATCTCCTGTTAAAAAAAAAAAAATCCACAGCTAATTTTGCTGCTGAAAGTAGTGGTGAAAGTTAGAAAGTTACCATGAACTATATGTATAGGTACTCAAGAGATCCATGCTTTCTTTTTTACTGTGTGTGTGTGTGTATATGTATAGACACACACACATATTTATATATATATATATATTTATAAATATAAATAAATCATGGATTTGTAACAGCAACAAGTAGCTCTAGAAACCACATTCCATGCCTATCCAAGTAAAAACTATGGTTACAATGTACCCATTATAGAGATGGGCAAATGCTCGATACATCATTACCTACATAGTAAATAATTTAAGTCTCCCAAGCTTTCAACCACTCATCATTAATCTCATTCAAACATTGTCTCAGTAACAAAC
>NW_013672752.1:4120-5293 GCF_000517525.1 Limulus polyphemus
CTCCCAAGCTTTCAACCACTCATCATTAATCTCATTCAAACATTGTCTCAGTAACAAACATCCATATAAATAGTAGAACACTTGTCCCCAGTAGGTGACCTACATTAATGCAATAAAGGAAGGCTACACTTGAGGGACCGAGTTTTTCTTAGTATCTAGATCAGTGTTTCTCAGCTAAATTTGCCAGATGTCAGGGCTTTGGTTTGTAATCTCCCATTATCTGTACAAGGATGAAAAAACTGCAATCTTATTTATTTAACCTTATTGCCACAGGCATCCTTTACTGCACATCACGAGGTTTTAGTAACTTACATTTAAAATTGCTATAGCATAAAATCTTAGCTAATAATCCATATTTTAATAGTATATAAGTTTTAAGTTCTGAATTTCCCCTAGTGTGACACATTTTCTCTAGGCATCTCATCTTCTCTATTTTCTCCACCACCTTTCATTAAGTAAGAAATTCAACATAAATTAGTCACCATAAAATCATCATTGCTCAGGCAAACCATAATTTTTATAGCCTTCAATTTTTTTGGTTACAGAGCTATCAAATGGAAAATCAGACCCCTCTTGCCACACCATTTCTTTCAGGATTTATTAATAGTTGTCTATAACCAATAGAAAGCCAAGGTTTTCATCTATCAAGTGATGTATTATATAACATTTTCTGAACGGAGAATTGTAAATTTCACTTTTAGTATAAGCTTCGTTCACAAGGTAAAGATAACGACTAGCTTGGATGATTTTGTAATGGTTTTGTCCCATAGTTAGAAAGCTAGAAAAATTGTCTACTTTCTGCATGTTATTATTCCATGTTCTTTGGTGCACTACTACTACCATTAGTATAAAAAAAAGTAGGGTTTAGTGTCATCAACAATTGAGAGCAAGAAAAAAGATTCAGGTACGTACTTTATTTCTTGTTTTTTATGTTTATTCTTTATTTAGTATTATAAATAATATAATAAAAATGTTTCACTAGGTACGCATGCAAACAACTTGTGAATAACATAACCTCCACATTCCCCAAATAGTGGTCAGATACAGTTCAAAGGGCAATAAAACTTAAGTATAAATAGATGTATATTGTAATGAGTTTAAAGCTACTTTGGATAAACAAATGTAGTTTCATGTTGTAATTTGAAACATTCTAGAAAGAAAAAAGGGTATTTA
>NW_013672752.1:5303-13398 GCF_000517525.1 Limulus polyphemus
CTGAAAGTTTTGAAAGGTATTTTAACATGAAAATCACTTTGCACATGGGACTATTAAAAAACAAATATTTTTTTAATTTATTTAAAATACTTCAGAAAAAAGATTTTTTGTATGTGAAAGACTGCCAAATTTTTTGAAGATATACATACTATACTAAAAGATATAGTATCAGATCTATAAAGACTTTATACAAGTACAAAGAGGCGACATGGTCAGTCAAATTTACTGAGCCCATGTTGAGAGAGTTAAATAAAATGTTGTCTCAGTGCAGACAGCTTGCAACCCTGGACCAAACACAAAGTGGCTGCATTAACCAATTAGATAACTACAACAGTTCCTTCCCTATAAAACAAAAACAACTAATGATTCATTTTCAAATGGCTTGCATGATACCATTGGAGAATATGTACTAAAATCCTAATATTTTGAGTTGTCAGTGTCAAAATATAAAAAAAAAAGAGAGCTATATGTTAATATACAAAATATATCTTCTTATCCCAATATATTAAAACTTAAAAGCATTTTGAAGTTCATTGTTTTTCACCAAAGTCCCCAAAACAGTGACATCAGCCATACGTAAATAAGGTGTATAATTTTTTTTACATACTTGATACATTACTGCCCCCATTTGTGCAGGAGATTTCGTGACAATTACATCAGCTGCCTTCAAAGCTTCGATCTTCTCCTTTGCACCACCTTTCCCTCCAGCAATAATAGCTCCAGCATGCCCCATTCTTCTTCCTGGAGGTGCAGTTAGCCCAGCAATAAAGGATACCACAGGTTTAGCAGAATTACTACCCTATAAACAAGTTGGTGTTAGTATACTTTCTCATATATGTTTATAGTTACCTGTACTGAAAATGTTAACATAATTTTGATATCGTGTAGTATAGTTGAAGTTCAAAGCACCGAGAATTTAAAAAAATATTTTTTCATTTTTATAAAAATAAAAAACTATCTTCAAGGATTCAGTGGCATTTTGATAACTTCTCTGATATCTACTTTATCACCATATATTTCTCATGATTTTGAAGCTTGAAATCCAATACATCAGATTTTCAGGTTTAACCCTTTCACTGCAGCAGGGATGTATATTTCCCAGTACACTGGGAACTATACATCCCAGCCACAGTGAAGGGGATAAAGGCCTCTGAAGAAAACTTAAAATAATATGTAAAATACACTTATATATTTTTTGCATGATTTAGAAATGCTGAAAGCCTAATTATTTTTAAGGTTTTAGGAACTGATAGATAATTTAAGTAGCATTAGAATGTCAGCAATGAACATCAATCTTGGTATTTCTTTTTATGCAGTTGAATAGACATTATTTAAAATATAATATTGAATACAATATATTTTTATGCAGTTACAAGCACAAAGTATACAGGTGGATGCATCATTTGATTTTTTTTAGATAGTTAAAAATACAATAGTGTAGAGCTACGAAATAATATGGTGGATGAAATGTCTCATGTTAAATCCATGATGCAGAGCATCATATGCTAAAGGTAATGCATATTTTATTACACAATCCTACTGATCTTGAGGTACAAGTGTTTAAAACAATTAAAGATGTTTAATAACTTTTTAGATAACTAAATAATAACTATACATACAAATGTTTATGGGAAGTTTTCAACAATTTACACAAATTGACAAAATAAGAACTACAAAGAAAAAAACCATCCATGTATTTACTGCATAACACTTCAGATTCTTTTATGGTTAAATTTCTTCCAAATCATCAGTGTTATTAGAATGATATGACTGTATCTTGAATTAAGAACTTTCATGGGATCAAAATACCTTATTGTGATCCATTAAATATTCTGCTGCTCTTTCCTCGGCTCCACCACCAATCTCACCAATAAGAATTATGCCTAAAAATTAGGAAAAATAAAACACCATGGGAGGAGATGAAATCTAATCCAATAAATAACTTGTATAGTGAATATTGTCATGTGGTAAGGAGTAAGTTGGATATAATTTTGATAACATAATCTAGCTACATGTTATTCTTGAGAACAAAACAATACTATAAGTACAGCATTTTTAAGAAGTAAACCATAATTTCTCGTAATCTTATCCACTGTATAAAACTTGTTTGAAGCCAATTATACATCTAAAGTTAAGAGATTGATTAATGACTAGGTTGTGTAAAGTGATAGATTTTGGTTCTTATAGTGACACTACATCTTCATATATAATAAGAAAAAGAAAAAAAACAGTAGAATGCTAACACGAGCAGTATTATGATTATTGTTGATGATACAAACTTAACTGAAATAAGAGAAAATATCTTCAGCTACAAATTTTAAAACCATAAATGCTTAATCATATGAAAGTGTCATGTTTAGAATAGATCACCAAAGGAAGTCCCAAGTTCATAAACTTTACTAATTTAATTGTAAAATATGCATTACAATACAATAATTGTAAATTTTTAGTAGAATTTGAGATTTTGTTTCTGAAGCAATAATTTTATTTCAATCATACACACTAAGCTGTTCATAAATCTGCTTTTTGATCCATTAAAATGGAAAATTCGGTCACTACTTATCTTCCTTGTAGTTTATAATATGCATCAAGGCTATTAAAAAAACTACTGTTTATATATTATCACAATATGCTGATATTTTTTCAATTATAATACAAATCTTATAAAAGGATGGGAAATGGCAGATTTCTATCATTTTTATTGTCAAATTTGTCATCTCGCCCTACCCCCAATTTGTACAACTCTGGTGAAAAAAATGTTGGAGGGGTGGGAATGCTGATATAGAAGCCTATTACTCTGATGTTCATGCTAAACCAAAAACAATGATCCTTTTAACTAGCTGATTAATGGATATTTAACCAATCACAAGGTATAATGGCAAATGACTAAAAAGAATCAGCCTAGAGCTAAGCCTTAAATCTTTTGCCATCTACTTTAATGGTGTGTAGTTTTTGCTCATTTGTTTAGAATTACATTGAAAAGACAATAAACATTTTTCTCTTATCAGTGAACTTGTTTAGATAGAGCCTAAATTAACAGAAAGACTTTCTTGCTATATAATGAGCTATCTGACGAACCACATTTGTCAAACCCCTTTTTTTAGCTTTATAAGCCTTATTTTCACTGAGCCATTAAAAGGCTCTTTGTTAATGGACTGTATCTGTCTAGGAAGTTTGAACAATATTTTGAGGTGCTGGCACAGAGCTTCATAAGATGAAGATTTGTGCTAGCAGCTTGAAATATCATCCAAAATATTCCAGAGAGATGCAGTCCATTAATAATGCATTTTAAATATACTCTTCTCTATCTAAGCCTTCTTTCTCTCAAGCAAAAGATAGACACAGTCTGATAAAAGTTAGGGAGGGCAGGTATAGAACAAAAATCTCAAAATTGTTTTCAAACAAGTGAAAACATACTGAATATCACAGATTCCAAAATTATTCTTACACTCATAAGTTATTTTATACACTGGAGAGTGAAATTATGGAACCAGAATTTCAAACACACACACAAAAAAAATTTTTCAGGAAAAATGAACAATGCATTCATAAATGATTGGTCCATAACTTGACCTACTGGAAACTAAGTAGTACAAAATATTGTATCAATATTTCATGAAATGACCAACTTGTAGTTAACTTGTCTAATTACTGCAATTACAAACATTTAAATGTAATATCTGTCTAAATATTTCATGAAACCAGATTGTATGTTAACTTATCTGTAATTTTTTATCATTGTAACAAGAGCAAAAGTCCAACATTTACTGATCATCCTAGCAGTCAATAATGGCCTAGAATACACAAGAGAGCATGTAGTCACCCCTAGCTTCTAAGGCCTTTAACGGGCTGGTTCCTAGGTCCAGCCAAACATTTAAATTGCTGTTTTTATCCTTGAAAATATTTTCAAAGAAACAACTAAAACTTTAAAAAACCAGCTTTTGCTAAAGTAATTATAAAATTACATATATATCAAAACAAAATGTATGTGTATATATGATATTATAGTTTTTTAGCTTGTATTTTTGAAAAAGGTTTAAAAAAATTGAACCAGCAAATACTGACTTTTTTTATTGTGGGATACTAAATGTTATAATTAATTAACTCCTAAAATAATTTTCATACAAACAAAAAAAAAATGTAATTTGAATCAATTTCTCACCTTTAGTTTCTGGATCATTAAGAAATACTTCAAGACAATCTCTGAAGTTTGTCCCATTGAAAGGATCTCCACCAATTCCAACACATAATGTTTGTCCCAAGCCTACTTGGGTTGTTTGATGTACAGCTTCATAAGTAAGAGTTCCAGACCGTGATACAATAGCAATTTTTCCTTTCTCATGTATGTGTCCTGGCATAATTCCAATCTTGCACTCTCCTGGCTGATAAAATACATGAAAACTAAATTGTACTAACTTTATCAGTATTTACCCATAAACAATGTAGTACTAAATTCAAATTTATAACAACTCAAGTACTAAGTGTATTGGAGAGAGTTAAAAGCTGAAAAAAAACATTACAGTATATGAAGACATAACAACTAAAAGAACTTTACGTACTCTGCACTGCACACCCTCCACTTGCCTTTTTCAAGTCTTTCTAGCCAGTGAAATGTATAGTATTTTAGAATGTTTTTTCTCTGACACATGTCTTATATCATTTAATTACTGAGTACATAGGAGGGGTTTCATAAAACATAATTATTCTAAAATCTAAAAACATCTGTTTCAATTCCATTTTTGTAATAAGGATACAGAGTGATTGAGAAACCCATTGATGGGCAAATAATTCAGAACTGGTGGGGTATAGAAAAGTAACTGTTAATGATACAGAATGAGGTATTATGTACCTACTCTCTGACAATACCATTGAGGATATTCAAGGTGATGTCCTTCAGAAAGTTTATTAATAAGCATCAGACACCCAAAATGTCAATGGCAAAGGTGTGAATAGTAGCAAATAAAACATTTACAGTCAGAAATTACCAAAATTGCTCTTCAAGAACAACAGTTACATACAATTGCACCCCCTACATGCAGATTGAAATCTATCCATAGCAAATTAGTGGAAACCAAGAACAGCAACCAATACTGAAGCTACCATATTAGCACCTGTCACATTTGAACACAACTGTTGATATGTTTATATCACCTGTATTTATGTGTAACTGTTGTTGTGGAGCAGTTTAAAGTTGTTCATTTATTACTGTCTATATCTTTGTATGATGCATATCAATAAAATTTTTGAAGGGCAATACCTTGATATTGTCACAGGATAGACTCACAATGCCTCATTCCATACCATTAACAAATATTTTTGTATACCTTCCCATTTCTGAATTATTCACCTGACAATGGACTACTGAATCATCCAATAGTTAATTTACTTATAACCGAAATAGTTATCACTTACTCTAGTTCTTGTTACATCTAACAACTCACCCATTCCAACCTGGATTATTATTGACTACGTGTTTGGAATGGATTATAATTAAACAAATAGAATACAGTTGTAATTATACATATATAACACTTGGTTTAATCAGTATGGAATTTTTAAGAACATAAATACCTATATAGCACAAAGTTAAATCACTTGTTCATAAAAATACCTATTTTACTTGTGACAGTTTAATACACATACTCTTAAATAATTTAGTACACTTTGAACAGCACAATAAAAAAGTTTTGGACACTACAAAAAGTATCTTTTCTCAAAAACAAAAAAAAATAACACAACAGCTGAAATGTTCACACCTTTATGATACCAGGACAGTTGGGCCCAATCAATCTGGTTTTTGACTGTTGTAGAAGACGATGCTTAATTCTGACCATGTCCAACTGGGGAATACCTTCAGTTATACATACCACCAGTGGAACCTCTGCATCTATAGCTTCATCAATAGCTTTTGCTGCAAATGGTGCTGGGACATAGATTACAGATGCTGTGGCACCAGTTTCTGCAACAGCCTTTGGAAAAGATGAAAAATGATACCATACAGAAACTTTATCAGATCTGAACAATTAAGAGTAGAAATATATCAAGTTTCTTAAAATGTGACACTGGAAGAGATATATCCCAAGTTAACAAGCCTAGCCAAAGATATCACACCAAGCTGAAAACATTCCTTTTATTCAAAATTTATTGATAAGATTGATGTTAATCCATATTTAGAAAGCAACAAAACATTACATTTGTGATCATTCCTCAGTATTGGGTGAAAGGCTTTGTCAGCACTGGATATGGCAGATATTGTGTAGTTGACATGTTACATATTTTTCTTTGCGTTTACTTACAGTTCATTTATAGTAGTTTCAAGTTATATGAAATAACACAAGCAAAAAAAAAGAAAAACCTGATTGTTCCTTTCAAACAAGTCCATCTTATTGAAAAATTAGTCATGATTGAGAGATAATGAAACTTCTACAAGAATGTTTATTATACTGACACCTATCAACAGATGAATCATTAGGGTTTAATCACATTAGTTTTAGGAATATATATATCCTTCAAAACTTAAAATTTACTCGCATCTAATGACAAAGGTAGAGAACCAAAATAAACAAGAACTGACTTAATACTAATTCTAAATATATGTAGAGATTTTTTAAGATGAAACACAATCTGATTTACAGTTTCACTACATAAGTTTAATCCCCATCATAAATTTATCTGTAGAAAATATGGTTACATCTTTCATAATGGTTGTTTAGTTGTATGATCTCTTTCTTAAAATTGTTAATTAAGTTTTGTAAGTCTATATGATAATATTAGTGTACTTATGTGCAGAAGCACATTATGCTAATACAGCAGTAAATTAACAAACATTGATTTGTAAGCAAAAAGGTACTTGCATAGAAACATATGTTTTAACAGTACTTTGGTCTGTCTTCTTCAGATATGACACAAAAGTAAGCATACACAGTTCATATACAAAGACAATTACCTCAAAGGGATGTTGTCACGAGAACATATTAACATTTTATAAGCAAGTTTTGTCACTTAAGGGAACTGGAAGGGCTGATGAAGTGTGGGAAAGAATACCAAGAGAATAAAGTCAACCAAAGTTTGCCAATGTTACCCCGACTACTGTCATAGTGTAGGGCTAAGTCACCTGCTCTTATAATTTCAATAGTTTATAAACAATCACATTCTTGTTTTATTTTTGAGTTGATGTAAGAGAGAATTTTTTATCCTAAGGCATTTATGACCATATTAGGGCAGATTTTTCAAATTCACTTCTGTGCATGTAACCTTGTTCTTCACATCTGATTTCCAAAGAAAGGGAGGTTTGTCCCTTATATTTCCTATTATATTCACATGAAATACCATATACACCTTGTTTATTGTTCATTCTGTAGTACTTGTTTCAAATTAGGTAGTAACGCTTATGTAAAGGTTCAGATATTGGTTTTACATCAGTTTTTAAGTTACCACATAAGTTATTTCAGTAGCAATTTGAGAGACAAAATAATTCAGTTCAGAATGTAGGTTTTTTGTTTTTGAGTACAAAAATTTATAGCTCAGTATACTAAGGTAAAGTAGGTGGAAATATTTTGTGGCCTGTGATGATTTGATATTATGCGCATGGTGGAGTTTATGTATACGTTATGATAACTATCATTTACTATTCTTACATTGGCATCTAAAAGGGACAGACAACTTTAGATTCTACCTTGTAAGTGAAAATTATGACTTTCAGTCTCATGTTATTTAATAATACAGGCCTGCAAATTTAAACTTGATAAAAGTTGTTTTGGTTTTAATAACAAATTTTCCATAATTCAGCTACACAGATTTCAAAAATATTAATTTTTTTCAATCACGTAAGGATTTTTTTGTAATTCAGAAGAAAAAAAAATTCTTACTTAGATCAAATTATTATTTTGTTTACCACAATGAACATTTTTTTATTATTATATGTGTTTCTTGTGGGTTCTAGAACGATTGATTAGACTCTCACATCATGACTGGTCTAGAGAAATCTATAGCCAGTGGTTGTCAATATTTTAAACGTAACAAAATGTGACCCGATTTCAATAAAAATGATTCACTTATGTAAAATTACATATGATGTTTTGTGAAAAATCTGTAC
>NW_013672752.1:14288-31234 GCF_000517525.1 Limulus polyphemus
AATGGATATCATTTTCGGATTCAGCGTACAGGAATTACTGTGGAACATATAAAAATTTCAAGACAATAAAATCATCACAGCCTTTTTTAATTCAACAAAATTTGGTATGCTATCCCTTCCATGTCACCATATGCTAATGATATAACCAAACTTCTGTATAAACTTACTTTCAAAAAGTTTTCTTCCAAAATGGTCATGCGAAGGCCACTAATTAGAGGGAAAAGGAAAGATTCCATAGCTAAGGCACTGTTTTGTTTATAAAACTGACTATCACATGCAAACTAGGAGTTATTATTTACACAGCATTCTGTTAGGTGAATTCGGTAATCTGTATCATTAAAATAGAGATTGGCTTGTTCTAGTTTAGATTCTAAACAAAGTAGAGTTTGTTCAATAGGTTTTGAAAAAGGGATATGTTAAAAGACACTAAAATATCTTCCTGATATGACTCAAAGTTTTTAATTCTTTTACAAAATGTATAAAGATTTCAAGAGAAAAAAAGAAGATTTTCTAATAAAGAGTTCAATCTCTTAGCTACAAATTTAATGACAGGTTATACCACTGAGTTTATGCTAGACACAATAGGTCTATAAGGAATGTTATCTTTGTGAACCTTAAGAATATAATAATAATGGGTGGGGTATAAATGATAATGAGTGAATATAATAGAAACATTTGGGCTCGTAGTTAGAATAGGACTTTCTTCAAGAAGTTTTTTAATGTTGAAAAGAACATTAAAGGTAGGGTCTCCTTTGAGTAAACTGTATGATCCATTATTTAGTAGAGCACTGACCTCTTCTTAATATGTTTTATTAACAATTATAGTACAACCACCTTTTGTGTGCTCTCATTATAAAAATATTATTATTAGAATATATTTCCTTTAAAGCATCTACTTATTTGTCATTTTAAATCTTTGATTTATAAGTTAAAAGGCAAGAATGTACATTGATTCATATTTTTTCTGCTTCACTAAGATTCAAGTTAAAATTGTTAATGTAAGATTCACTAGCAGCAACTATTTGTTCTGTTGCTACAGATCTGGGTTTAATAACAAAATTTAAGTCCAAGTTTAAAAATATACATCTCATCATCACTTAATTAAAGTTTATTGAATTCTTAAATAACAGGACACCAAGTGTCATAATTTTCATTTATGATTTATAATATGAAAGTTGTCTCCCATTTTTAGAAGTCAATGTAAAAGTTTTCTTGAACTTGTGTTACTTCAAAAAATTGTATAGCTAATTTTTTTGTCATGGAATGTGCATCGTCAATTTGTAACAGACATCACTTTAGAATCACAAAACAGTAAATGAAGAATTATTGATAAAATTAGAAAGCTTGAATAACAATAATTTTTACACTTATAAAAAACATAACATACATGAACTTTAAATCAAGATTTAACATTATGTAACAAAATGATAATAGATACATTATAATTCATGATGTTAGGAAAACAAGTAGGTTTCAAAACCTTAGCACTTTTAAAACGTTGACCTTTTTCATCAGGGGCAAACTGGGAGTGATTAACTTGAGTAGAGTGAGAGAAAAGTTGGAGTGACATCATAATAAGCTCCCGTTTTAACCATGATACAGCATGATGGCATTCAGTTAATGTGATTAAGCAATTTGCCTTATATGATTTTCATTTCTGCACTTTTTACAATTCAATTAACACATGATGCTAGATGTATAGGCATAAAGCACAATGTAACCACTATATGATAGTTGTCATTTTTTTATCAGTATTTACTGGTCACAGTGAGAATATTACCACATTGTTGAGTTTAAGCATTGTTAATATATACATAATCAGAACTAAAAAAAACAACTTATTTACAGGTGGACTAAGTACTGTATAAAGGCATCATTAATGTGAGTTTCAATATATCATGTCTTAAGCTTGTAGTTTATGAACACACCCTCTAGCGTTATGAACATACTAAAACAAAATATCAAAACTCAAGGTTTTGTCTGGAATCAAGAAATAAAGATTATGATACAGGAAAGAAACAATAACAAATTATTTATGGAAATGTGAAAAATGTAGTTTAACAATTAAAATTCATATACGTAATGTCTGTAAAAACTATAGGTTATTAATTAAATTTCAAAATAAATGTTCTTAATGGTAGTATTCTTTTTTAATTACTTTACAGTAATTGGCTTTTCAATATATAAAAAACTGGGTTGTTTTGGTGTCTTTTAGCATTGGGAATGAGGTAGAATTCAATACCTAAAAGGTCCACATAACACTCTTATTCTTTTTTTACCTCTTTCACACTGTCAAAAACTGGAACTCCTAGATGCTTTTTTCCTCCTTTTCCTGGGGAAACTCCTGCAACCAGTTGGGTTCCATATTCTAAAGCTTGCTGACTGTGAAAAGTACCCTACAATGAGTAGTAAAATTCAAAGTAATGATTTTGTGACAGAAAGTTAAGTACAGTAATATGTTATGCTTCAGCTTCAATGTTTAGCTGCATCTTTTCACATACCTTCAGATGTTCTGATTGAGAGTACATTTTGAAATAAAAGTTAACTCCTATCAAATGCAAATGTATGTCAATGATTTGTATCATTAAAAACATTTTTAAATGTGAAACAAATTTTAGTTTTGTTATAAAAATTATCAATTATCATGTCTATAAAAATATAAATGAAATTTTTAACAGGTCGCAAAATATTTTAAATGACTGTAAAACAAGTTACCATAACAACACATTTCACAGAATGTGGACAATAAACAAAAATAATTTTGTCTAAAATTTTGTGCTTAAAAAAATTTGTTAAACAAAATCCAAGGAAACTAATTTGACTTTTCTTACATCAGTTAAAACACTGGCATTAGGAATTGTGAAAAAGTAAAGAATCAGTTTTCAAATCTAAATATAGGCCTATTACTCAGCAAAAGTATTCTTCCCTTATGTGAGAATTTTTAATAAAAATTTACCAAATAAAGTGGTATTTACTGATAATACATATTTCTTTAAAGCTTTATGGATAAAATACAAACAAGAAACATTTCATCTTATTCTTCTGTGGTAGAGAAATGTGCTGAAGAACTGATTTATGACATTAAAGGACTAACTAGAATGCTCGTTAGTTCTTAAATTCTGTGTGTTTAACCCATATGTTACATTATAAACATTAAATTAAACAAGCATTACATTAATTTAGAATCAATTTAATACTGACTAAAACTAAACCTTAGAATTATTTTATGCCTGGTTACCTGCTGAATCTAAATCCTCATATATAGTATAAGGTAGAAAATACAAATCCTTCCATGCTCATGATAGCTCCTATCACTGGTTGTGAAAATATTTTAATCTAAGCTTTTGGTTTAAAATGAAATTTTAAACATACTTAACTAATACTTCTTGACACTGTATATAATAGCCAACTTCTAAAAACATCTAAGGGGAATTTTTACATGGCAGTTTTCATGCATGGTGAGTGAAATGTAAGTGATGTAAAATCTAATAAACAAAGATAGATAAATGTAAGGATCAATTGATTTATTACATATACCAATACTATCACCAGAAAAGTTAAACAAAAAAGACAAATAGCTACTTTTATCAATTTACAAATTACTTTTATAATCATTAGAAATAACTACTATTAACATCTGTAAACAATGTATTTATTGATTCTTTAGAATTCTTCTGCCCATTTCAAAGTAGTTTTATATTTGCTAATATCATTCCTTACAAATGTAACCATTTAAATCTTGTTTTTCACATGATTTTCCTTCTCTGTCAGTGGTTTTATAGCTACAGCTCTTCACCACTTTATCATATCACAGCATGTAGTCTGAACAATTACTAATGAAGCCAGTTTGAAAAAAGATAGAGCAACAGTTAAAAGCAATTGGTTATAAGATATTCTAATATATCTACATCAATAGAGAGTAAACAAAGTGGTTTGAGCAGTACTCTGTGATTCCTCAAGACAACGACTATCCAAAGCTCCTATAAGAGTGAACAAAGCATTTTAATGCAAGGTTTACAACACTCAGGGACAAAATACATTATTGGGAATTTTTGTATGACTTCTTCACACTTTTTTTCATTCCTCAGAATGTTTTTCTGTTAGATTATATCTGTATAAAGCTATAGAAATTTTTCAATGACAAGTCATCAAATAAATTTGGTTAGGTTTATCAAGTACGTTAAGTAAATGCAAATATTCTGATGACTTACAAATATGATAAAAGCATGACAAGTTTCTAGGATTGAAAATATCACCATTTTTAGTTCAATCTGGGATTTTGAGAAGAGGAAAATACAGGAATTTCCAAAAGAATTTGAGAAAGCTGGCAAGTGACTAATTTTAAGCTTTCCTTCCATTACTAATTGTATGTCATTTTGTGAAATCCTAATATATAATAAAATCATTTGTCCCTAACACACTTTGAGTCAAGCACCAATAGCACTCACACAGACCCGAACAAAGCCAAAATTCACTATGCCCTTTGGGTAGAGTAGATTATCACCAGAGCTGTATGAACATGTTAACAATTGTTTATTTTTGTTGTTTTTTCATAGGAGTAAGCATACATTATAAGTGTTATAAGCTATTTAATTTATTTTTAATAAACAGTACTTGTTTTAACTTTAGGCCTTCAATCCTACTTAAAAGTAACATTATTACTTACTGCAGAAGTGTAATTTAGGCCTACAGTGAGTTTATTCTTAACTTATATTGACAATTAGGCCTACTAGGACTTCATCTTTAAACTACAGTTAAGAATGTGAAAGAAATAGGGCTATGCCTAAAATAACAAAATGTACATTTCAATGAACTGAAATCATAGAGCTGTTTAGTAAAGATCTGTGTCCATGAAAAGCAACAATTTTTGGAGAAGAAAGCAGATATTTTATAACTATTAACCACTACCTATTTTATTCATAGTAGGTTCTTTTAGTTCTTCTTAATACAAAGTAAACAGTGAAATGACTGATAACAAATTTTCCCTGAATACACATACAAAACTTTTTAACAGAAAAAGAATTAACAGTTAAATGGAAAAAGAACACAGAATGTCAGATGCTATGGAGACAGAATTATCTTACAGCAAGGAGACAGCAGGAATCTTATTGAAAAGGAAACAAACATAAAACAACATTCATTAAAAAATATTGTATACAGAGACATTTAATAAAAGAATAATCAATGAACATGACTTAGAAACATACATTATACTTTATTAAAAAAAAACTTACGAGTGATGCGAGTTGGGGTGTCTTATATCTACTAAGAGATAAAGAAGGGGCATTTGGTTGAATGCACAACGTTCTTTTAACTAATGTGTAGTCTAGTGTGGAACTGAGCTATATGTCACATATTCTAGTCACATACAATAACAATTCTTATACAGACTCTTAACATGGCTTATAAAGCTTGAATGAGTCTTGAAAACAACTGGTTTCCACCAGGAAAGTAAAATACAAGAAAAAATTTACAGCGCCCAAAAACAATTCTAGACCCATAAGCACTAAGGTCCCATGACCTGTATGACTAGTGTAATAAGTGTGGTATGCAGGATTATTTTATATTTCATATTTACAAAAATGTTTCATTTTTCTGAAGTTCTAATGTGGACATTGTAAACCTAATAAATGTTATGCTTTAATTCAGCTCTAGGTGTTACTTTCTGTAGAAGGTTTGGTCAATGAGACTATCTACTCTTACTTGGGATAATTACATTGTATTCTATCATGCCTTATATGTATGTGGCTCCTTCATGCCTGTCATGTGGAGCAGAAATGCCCCTGTAAACTTATGTTCCAATTTTGTGATTAGTCAGCTAAGAAAAAATGTGGATTATTAAAGTAGTTTTGGAACTTTTAGACACATTCCTTTCTGCCAGTGAAGAAGCCAGGAAGTGTAGTAAAATTTGGTTCACTGTCTTTGCTTCTGAAGCATTTAGCCAGTTGATCATATGTGTTTATATTATTAATAATACCACCAACTAGTATTCACTTGCTTTAATGTACAGTTTATTTGCATATTCTTATTAAATACAATTTGTTTTTGATTTTATTTCACATGGTTTGTTAATTACTGTTATTTTTAACAACCATGATTTTGTGCTGTGTATGGGTAATTAACCTTGAAGGTCAATGTGTGTGTGGATCAAGAGCTTAGAAAGATAAGTGGAATGTGAATAATTAAAAACACTTAGTTGTGAATCAACTTCCTAGAAAAGAAAGATGTGTGTAAATGCAACATAACAGGTTAGCTCTTGGACACATGCTAGATACAATTTCACTCATATTAAAAATAATCAGATGTAATATGAAACAATATTTCTTACCTACTAAAAATATATATATACACACAAAATAATAATATTCAAAACCTGTGACATATTTAAAATGTATTATTAATTTCAACAAAAGCTAAAGTCTCTAGAGATGCGAATCCAAAATAACATATTATGCTTGGACAATTGATTAAATGTTCAAATGTGGATATACCCTTATACACTTCCTATTAATAAAGGATGATCTTATTGAACTCATGAATTTAATTAACAAGACTTCAAGAGTTACACCACAAAATGGCATGCAGAAAGAAACAGGTGAAAGATTTAGAACAATAATACATCCATTAGTAGGATTTCTATCTATCCAAAGGTACAGCTTTATATTAATACAGAGATCTAAGGTGTCAATTATAAGAAATTACTTTTCTGGACCAACAATCTGTCTGACTGACACAAAACTTATTCAACTATGATATGTGTACAAATTAGCAATCCCTTACCTGAAAATGCATTTCTGGTAGATACTCACCTCTTGATACAGTTAAGCTATCTTCCCTCTGGATCTGCCTTAGAAATTTGTATGCCACTAGCCTTGAGGCAATTCCCACCTAATCTAAAATGGTCTAACACATGCCTCAACAAATCCTGGGCACCAATTAGCCATGGTGAATAAAAATTTTATCATGGCACTCGATATTTTCTCCCATTTTATTCGTGCATGGGGCTGTGTTAAATAGAACTTAAATCTAGAACAGTTCTGGACTCTTGGAAGTCCAGAACTATTTTTGCATTTTTTGAGTCCTAAGTCAAACTTTGTTTCTAGGATTTTAATGGTGGATTCAGCACTTCATGTTTTTTCAGGAATGAAGTGCTGTGGCTGCACAACATATCACTAATTGTGTACCATTTTGTTTTTTCTTCTTTCTCTCAATTCAACCAATCAGTGTGTGTGTTTAGATTCCGACGGGACCAAAGGCAGTTAGTTCAGGCAATACTATCAAGTGGTTGTTGATATCATATGATCATTAATATGCACTTGTTGCTGTGAAAATAAATACACTGGTGCCTCAATTATCCATGCTGGTCCAGGGAAAGCAAAAAATTGCAGATAACAAAAACAACAAATAATCGAGGCACTAGTTATATTGAAAAATTTGATTTAGATTAAACAGTGGCCTAACTAGTGAGATACTTTAAGTTCCTTGTTTTAAATTATAATCTTTTTACTGTCATTTAATCACATTATCATGAAAAATTATAAAAGTCATCATAATCATAAAAACCAAGTGAAGGTTGGTCAGTCAGTAGAACATGCTCTGAATTTCATGTTACACAAGTCCAATTCCACTCTTACTTCTATAATACTTCCTCTTTTGATTGCCCATTCCTGTTTTAGTTGAATTTAATCAACAACATAGGTGTAAGTAGCTCCTAAATTTCAGCACTTTTTCTGCTATAGACACACAAGTGTATTCGCACCCTATCAATACCTGTCAAAAATAAGTAAAACATTAGTGCAAATCTATGCTTGGAAATTATTATGAAAAGCTTTTGTTAAAACAGACTGAAGATACCAATTATCTGTAGGGAAGACGAAAATATGTAACTGGGCAATGCTCCAACACAACCTGAATATGCATTTGTGGTTAAAGGATGCCCACCATGCAGCATAGAACAACAGACAACAACTGAAGTTGAGTGAAATCTTTAAGAAATCCTAATATGTATTTGTACATACTATGTTTTTAATCACTAATCAAATAAAGTTAACCAAGCTACATATATTTTGTATTCCTATCTTAACAGCTAAAAAAAAGAGGCAAGGCAAGATCCTACACGTGAAAACCTCAGATATCATGCAATACCTGAACTTTTACTACCAAAATTATTTTCTGAGCAACAGTTTCTCCAAAACAGGTAAATTATTGTCTAGAATTGTAATGACACAATTATTTAGAGAAAATTTGGAATAAGAAAAAAACGTGGATAATCGAGGATCACAGATAACACAGGTGCAGATAATTGAGGCATTAGTGATCCCCATTTCCGGGTACAAACAGTAGTGAAGTTGGGTTAAGCACACCTGACTCCTAGAGCTGAAAATAATTGTCAAGGCCTGGTCTAACATGAATTGTGCTACTGCAGGATGACATAATTATACTGCAAAGCCCTCTACCAACAGAAGGGCAACACACCTCCATGTGACGAACTTCCTCGGTGCATATGCAATTGTGAATCTTCATTCTTTGACAAGGCCATGAATACAAAGGTGCACAGAAAATGGGAAGGATGGGTGGAAATGTGTGTGCATAGGTAGCTATTGGAAATATATTTTAGATAAGGAAAATGTTAACTTCTGAGATGATACCACACCTCTTCATACAGCTAAGCATTCTACAGAATCTGAAGCTGAAATGGTGGAGGGACTGGTGCAAAGGTTTACCAAGGTGAGGTATCTTCAGAAAGCACCTGAAGAAAGCCCATGGAGTGTAACACCCCATGGAAGGGGCGCCACAGAGGCATTTCCATCTCAAACAAGCCCGACATGTCTCAAGGATGGGCAGAAAGAGGTCAGAGAGCCAATATGTGTACCTTGTGTGCTGAGCTCAACTCTACTGTTAGACTTTATTAGATTGACACGAGCTATGGGATTAGGACACAGTAGACATGCCATAGAGAATAGTATAGTGTGTGCAACTCAACTGAACAGATATCAGCTGCAGGGGGAGGGCACGAGTTGTTAGTGCATGCTTACCTCAACTAAACAGGTGATGTCCGCAGGAGGAGGGCACGTGTATAGCGTGTGCTCACCTCAATTCTACTAAACAGCCACAACCACAGGACGAGCACCCAGGATAATGGTGCATGCTCACACAACTCCACTGGACAGTCGTAAGCTGCAGGAAGAGGGTAAAGTATTGTATTATGTGCTTGCCTCAACTCTACTGAACAAACTTTGGTTCCAGGATGAAAGCACAGCATTATGGTGTGTGCTCACCTCAACTCAAATAAAGAGACTCAGGCTGCAGGAGGAGGGCATAAGAGGCATGTGGTATAGTTAGATGAGTGGTGACCTGTGCTATACAGGCAGTGTCACCACTGTCCCACTTCCCATCATATTAGTACTCAATTTTATATCACCCCTGCCTACAACTCCAATAGGTGAGGGCTCTCCATATTTCACCACCCAAGCAGCCAGGAACTGGTAAGTAGTGAGGGTCTCCAATACTCTATTCGATGAGGAAGAACGGGGAGGGAGGAACCCAGATCTCCCCCTTGTCCTTCCGTGCAGAAAGGTCTTTTACTGTAAACAATGCATTGGGTGACTGTGTAACCATATTCTAAAAAGCCAGCAAGTGTGTGCCAGGGAAGTAGGCAGAACATCCCTTGGTGCTGGCTTTTTCCATGACAGTCCATGGAATAGGTATGGTCTGGATCTGACAAAAGTCAGATATATAGTTATACCACAAGATTACCTCAAGTGACCTTGTAGAACACCCCATTTCACAGTGGGCATATATGGAGCCAGGGCTGTTGGTATGAGCACTTTCTGTTATCCTGGCTTGATGCAGATTTTGGCAAATATATATATACCCTGAGAGGCACCACCAGCCACCTAGCAGGACACTATGAATGCAAAAGGGGCTCTAAAAGAGAAATAGATACAAAAATGTTGATTGCAGAACTCAAAAAACTATCAGGAGATAAAACAACTAGAAGATGTAGAGGAGACATATGTGTGTGTAGAAAATCCATACCTGAAGGAGCTCAGCCACAGGTCAGCAAAGAAGTGATGTAAGAGAAGAAGAAAGGCAACATACTGACTTCAGAGAAATGTAAGTCAGTGAGTATCCCCAACTCGAGACAAACATGTCAATGAAAGAAAGCAATAAGGGGAGAAGGAAAGTGGTTTGTGGAAAAAAGGAGGTCCATGAATAGACACACTTGAACAGACCAACATGTCATGGGAACTATCCATATCTGAGTGGTCCAACAGACAGAAGGAAGGGAGGTAGGAAAGAAGTACAGGCAACCTGAGCAGTTAAAGAGTAGGTGATAAGGTGAGAAATAAAAATAATAATAAAGAAAACAAGCAAAGAATAATGAAAGGAAAAACCTAAGAAGAAAATCCTGAAATAGATTGATAGATTAAGATCATTTCATAAATGGTAAAGTACTACCCAAAGCAAATCAGGTGAAAGAGATAGTCCAATAGATTATTCCTGACTGTAGAGAAAGAAATTTGGGCAACAGGATAGGATTAGGAGGTGCAATAAACATGTGGTGATTCACAACACATTGAACAATGGCTGCAATGGTCCTGACAGTTAACAAGCCTCCAAAAGCCACTTACAAAATAAAGCCTATGTGAGAAACACTAAGGACCAAATATAAATCACCTTCTGTTGAGAATTCACAATAAAAATTCAAGCTTTTGAAACAATAGCCAAATAAAAAAAAAATTCAAAGTTACATTAATGTGGCAAATCTAATGAAATTGAACAGACTGAAAAAAATTATAAACATGTCTGGTCAATACATTGCTGAGGAGAAGAATGAAGATTCACAAGTGCATAGAGGGAGTTGGTATGCATGGACATGTGTTGCCCTCCTATTGGTGGAGGAGAGCTTTATCACATAATTATGTCATCATAATTCTCGGTGAGAATTGCCTCAATGCATATCTCTAAGGCAGATACATGGGGAAGATAGCTTGACTGTGTAAAGAGGTGTGATATCATTTTGTAAAGTAAAAGATTAATAACAATAACCTATATAAAAAGATTCAGTGTCTGTGAGTGTGTATGTCACATGCTGGCCACACTGACTTCTAAGTGGTATCATACAACTTGTTTCAGTCCCAAAATTTCCACAAAGGTAAAATTTTTCACCCCACACTTTGGGGAACCTGGGGATTTCCAGAAAAACCTTCTCCTAAACCACTGAACACAAAAACTTTTAAATGATACCAAACGAATCATTACAGCCCCCTGGCCTGCACAAACGTAAAACTTTTCACCCAACCCCTTAGAAAACCCAGGTATTTCATAAGAACACTTTTACAGGCATTTCCCAAGAGTGAACCTCAAATATGGCATTGATTTACATTAGAGCATGTAAATAAGTTGGCTTACAAATTAACATTCATAACTTGGTTAAAGAAATTAAACTTTATTATATAAACATTATAGTGGCAATGATCATTAAACTGAAAAAGTGCAAAATGGTAGTTCAAGCATTAAATGTGCATTATAGCAGTCCTGTAAATGTAGACAATAGGCCCACGGGTTTACTAGTATGAATATAATAAGCAATAATGACGGTAAACATATAAAGATATGATACTTTTTTAATTCATAATTTTGTGAATTGCAACTATAAATAATATAATATAAACAATAACAGTTTTGAAAATTATTATCTGATATTTGTAGTCCATACGTATACATTACCTGTTTTCCTGTAAACCCTTGACAAATAACTTTGGTGTCTTGTTTAATCATCAAATTACTGCGGGTCATCGTATAACAACTTCGAACTCCCAAGTGTCTAACTAATAATTTAAAACAAATCATTATTATTTAAACATGTACATGTATTTGGACACATGCACACACAACACAATTAATATTTATTCCAATGGTTTCCTAAATAATAAATATAATAAATCATGAATAGTAGCAAATATAAATCTTTACACTGGGTCGAAGTCATATGTATTAACAATAAAAGAACATACATGATTTCTGGCTTTTCCTTAAATTTAGAGTATTTAAGAAAACTGTGACTCAAGTTCAGTTAATTTCACATACAATAAACATGCATTAAATATGAAAGTACCTGATTATTTTCAGTTGTCTAAAATATTAAATACGAGCTAATAGCAAATATTATTGTCATAGGAGCAAAAACAATTTAATAGAAGGGGTAGAATTAGCCTTATGAATTAAAAGCTACTGATTCGGTAGCTAAAAACCATTATAAAGAATGCATATTGAACCTATTAATAATAAAACATTGCTAAATTTTATTATTGTCTACACATAACAAATTAGCTTAAATGATGTATATATAAGTGGATATACATATGTACATATTGATCAGTAGTAACATATCACATTACCTTGCACAATATTTTTTAACAACCTTTAAAATATTGTATTGTTTTATAATACAGATATCTTGACCATGTATGTGATTAGTGAAATTATGCATTCGCTTTTAGAAATTCATTAAGTTACCTTTTAAAATTCAGAAAGTTACTGTTTCAATCATAATCAGTATTTAAGTCTAGTTGATAAATGTGAAGTGATAACCTAGTTTCTATTCAAAGTGTACTGTTAAACAATTTCACACTATAAAAAACTCCCATGCAGTTTTAGTTTCTGCTAGAAAAATTTCATAGTGATTTTCAAACTTTTTTGCCAGGTAACACAAAATATAACTATTTCAAACTGAATAATTCACAAACATACTTGTGTATTATATAAAGTGTAAAATAAATTAAGTTTAACTATATAACACACTTTATAGCATAATGTTCTAATGTTTACACTGATTTGGGGTATTAAACTTATTAACTCTTGAATTAAAAAACAACAGAATTTTAGATGGTAAACTTCTCTACCAATGAATCTACAAGTACAAAGTAATAAAACTAAAAGTAAACAAAGGGTAAATCTAATAAACAGTGGAAATTCACCAAGTGAATTTCTACTGTGAAATATCATTATAAATCAATATAATTCTTGTATCTAATACTGTTATTACATAAACTAATTCAAAATTCAATCTATAGATCTGCTTATATTAATCTGAATCATTTAAGTGGCAAAAAATGAATAAAAATACATTTAAGGTATATTGGTTTAACCAAGAGCAGAAGACTTTGGGCTACTATACATGCTTGGAAAACACATTTCTACCTCTTGAATATCTCCAAATCTCTAAAACTACTTGATTTACTAGGATGTACTTGATGTTATAAAAAAACAATAAGTATTTATAGTGAAAGGACCAAGTCAACAAAAATCATGTTTTACTAATGTAGTCTCATTTATTTGCAACAAGACATTAAGATATTAGATTATAAGATAGTAATAAGTCGGTGACATGAAATATTAGCTTGGAAAGAGTTTACTGAAAAACATCAAGCTATTTGACATATTTAGGAATATGAAATTGTAGCATACCTAAGTATCAAGTATGATGACAAAAGAGATCCATCATATTGATCATGGGTCCTACAGAGTTTAGCAGTGATGAGAAGTGAGTATATTTATTGAACTTTATGACTTTACTTACTTTTTGTTTAAAATAAACTTTTCTACACCTGAGTTTTTTTTTGTTTTTTTAACTTATTGGCTTTTTTGTATTAGCCCCAATTCCATAGGCCTTCCCAGCTTAGGTAAGATTTACAAGATACAGGTACAATAGCATACAGGAAACATAAAAATATATTTTTTCATATTATATTAATAACAGACTGTAAGACCAATAGGCTGTTAATTTTTTTATTGATGTTTCTTGATGGTATATAGTAGGATCAGAATATAATTATTGAACTTTGGTCTACTAGTGTCATATCCCTAAATGTTTTTAATATTTTAATGTTCTCCAGTAAATCATATTGTTTTAAAGCTACTGCTCTCTAATGTTGCTCATTTTTTGGCACAAATTAAAACGAGTAACTTTATGTTTCTTGTCGCTAATTGATAAGACCCTTTCTTGTTTCTGAGACTATTCATGTTTTTGATTCACCAATAAAAAATTCAAAAAATTACCGAGTTAGCAATTATAATTTTTGGTTTAATAATTATTTATTTCATTACCACTTACAGTTACATAGTTCTCTAAGTCTAAGTGTCTAAAGTTTGACCAAAGAATGTGAAATTCCCTGTACGTTTAGAAATTAAAATGAGAAAATACACCACAAGTTTCGTTGCATAAAAATTCAGACCTCACACTTAGCCCAACTTGCTTAAAATTAGTTGAAAAGTCTTGAGTTCAGACAAGCTGAGTAGCTTTGAACTTGAAGTGAAATTCAATACGATAGTCTATATACTATAGTTGAACGCCAGAAAACGATAAAGATTGCTGTTTTGCAGTGTATGAAATACGTTTATCTCTTCAGAGTGTAATGCTGGACACTTACTTGTATATAAAGTGAACTAAGAATTAAGCTTTCTTCCACATGGTTAATATTTAATTATAAAAAAAAAATACCTGGAGCTTGTCTTGCTAAATTCTTCAATACAATCGCCATGATGCCCGTATATTATAAAGGATTACCGGTAGAGGACAAGTAAAAAAATATTATGAACTGTACATATATAATAGTAAATACTGTTACAATATTATAAAAAAAAAACTGAATAAAGATAGGGCAAAGCTCTCTTATAAAGAAACTTTAAAAGAGAAAAAAACATTTTGAAGATCTTGAAATTCAAAACATGTATACAAAATAAAGAATCAAGTTATGATTCTTTGATAGATTAATTAAAAGATAAAGTAGATTCTAGATAAATGGTCATATTAATTTATTCTAATGCAGTGATGTAAAACGTCTAAGTTATCGAACTATTAAGGCTTTTTTTTTAACAAAAGTCTGCCCCCAGTGGCACAGCGGTATGTCTGCGGACTTACAACGCTAGAAACCGGGTTTCGATACCCGTGGTGGGCAGAGCACAGATAGCCCTTGTGTATCTTTGTGCATAATTAAAAACAAAACAAAAACAAAAGTCTTAAAACCACACTTGACTGTAAACTTTTTTGGTTCATATTCCTATGAAATTAGTTATTTACGTATTCATTATGAGAGTTATGAAAAATAACATTTTAATACCAAACTCATCAGGTGGGTTGGATTTATGACAGGCAAAAGATATCTAAAATTGTGATATTTGGATTCAGTGGTATCCTCCATAAAGAAATCATGTATATTGTAATTAACAACTTCTATTGGTATTGAGAGAGAAGGCTTACAAAACACGTCCACAAGGACAATGGCAACATAAAGAATTACATCCTGAAACATGAAAATACCCCATTTTTATTTCACAAAAGGCAGACGATTATTGGAAGTTCAGGATACAACTGCGGTTACTCACGCGACAAAGTAAATGAATTATACACGGATACTATTGCAATGAATATAGAGAAAATAGTTTGGCTTTTCAACTGAATTCTAAAGCAACTGAATTGGCCTAAGTGGACTTTTGGCAACAAGAAAATAACTTTATAGTGTTTAAGATACAACTATGATCTCCACAGTCTAAAGAATTTTGTACATACATTTAACTTGTTTCGAATATTCTTATATATTATTTTAAAAACAAGTGGAGTGTGTGTATATTGTCGAACTTATTGCCAACAAGTCACAGACATCTACTGTAGAAGAATCCTTAGCAAAACACACACACACACACACACATATATATTTACATTATTATACATACTACTAAAAAGTAAGTTCCTGGCATATTCAAAGAAATATTGATGTTCACACTCATTTATTATTATTTTTTTAATATGTTGTTTTTAGACCCTCATTTTAAATGAGGAAGCAATAATAGGGACTTATGTTCAATGTTGTTTTTTTGTTGTTGTTGTTTTGCTATTACAGTTTAAGACTGTCAATCTACATTTGAAATTTTTTTAGAAGTAATAGTCTGCCCTAGTGATTCAACGTTAAGTTTGAGGGTTTATGATGCTGAAAATATAGTTTAGTTATGATGGGGGTGTGGAGCACAGAGAACCTATTATGTAGCTTTATGCATAACAATAAACGAATAAATCTTCCAAGAGCTTGATTAGTATATATCCAGACATAGAAAATAATAATAAGAAATTTTTTTGAAAATCTAGGGCTCCAACTGACGTAATCTTACAACTAGCATTTTGAACAAGAATATTATTGCGTCAGCGAGGTTACGTGACTAGTATCACGCCACGTCCTTCTAGAAATATCCTGTTCCTTCATGAATGCTCTAGCGTTTACTGGATATGTGTTACTCTAGTATATATAAGACGGTCACAAAGTGACGGGAACGATATGTGTGCAATTGAACTGTGGAGGTAATGAGTAAGAATTTTCTTGAGTTTCGTCGGAACCAATTTACGGAAAATTAACTAACGAACGAAGGCGTAACAAATTGGTGTCAGAAGGTGGGATAAAACAAAGAAAAAAAGAAGATGGAATCGAGAAGCGGCAAATCAAACTACAGCTTAGCAGATTTGATGGTAGCAATACAAGAACAGCAAAAGAAACAAGAAGAACGAGAAAATAAACAAGAAGAGAGACAACAGCAGTTGCAAGAAAACCTGCAACAGTGGCATCTAGAACAGCAAAATAAACAAGAGAGATTATAGAAGAATGAGAAAAGAAACAAGAAGAGAGATTACAGCAGTGGCAAGAAAACTTGCAACAGTGGCAGCTCGAACAGCAAAATAAACAAGAAAGATTACAGCAGTTACTGGAGAAAAAACAAAAGAAACAAAAAGAACAAGAAAATAAAAAAGAAAAGAAACAAGAAGAGAGACAGCAACAGTGGCATCTCGAACAACAAAATAAATAAAAAGAGAGATTACAACAGTTGTTGGAGGAAAAAGAAAAAAAAAACAAGAAGAGAGATTACAGCAGTTGTTGGAGGAAAAAGAAAAAAAA
>NW_013672752.1:32067-33282 GCF_000517525.1 Limulus polyphemus
AGTACAATTGTGTGGTGATGGATTATTTTACCAAATGGCCTGAGGCATATGCAATACCAAATCAGGAACCTACAACTGTAGCTTCGGCTATTAGTGATTTCTTCTTTAGATTTGGTATGCCATACGAACTGCATTCAGATCAAGGCCGTAACTTTGAATCAGCTGTGTTCCATGAATGCTGCAAGTTGTTTGGCATACGAAAGACCAGAACAACGCCACTTCACCCACAGTCTGATGGGATGGTATAAAAGTACAATTGGACACTGGGACAGGAATTGGCAAAGTTTTGTGATAGCTGCCAAGATTATTGGGATGTCTTACTCCCTCTACTATTGATGGCCTATAGAGCAGCAGAGCATGAAGCCACTGGATACACTCCAGCAAAGCTGATGTTTGTTTAGGAACTTCAGTTGCCAGTGGATCTGATAACAGGACGCCCACCTTACGAATAGTTGCCTGAAAATGAGTCAGAGTTCGTGAAAATGTTATCTGAAAGAATGGATGATATTCACCATCAAGTGCGTTCAAACTTGAAAACGTCTGCTGATTCGATGAAGCTATATTGTGATAAGAGATCTACTGAAGTCAGCTTTGAACCAGGAGACAAGGTGTGGTTGTATAATCCCAGGAAGACCAAAGGGAAGTCTCCTAAGTTGTCTTCTCCATGGGAAGGCCCGTATGACATAATGGATCGTCTCTCAGACGTGACTTTCCAAATCAAATGTGGTCGGCGAGGTAAGCCAAAAGTGGTGCATGCCAACAGGCTTTGGCATTATTACGATCCAGGACATTTCAGTTGGGACGAAGTGAACAAAGGAACAAATGACGCTGCTGAAGAAGTGTCACCTGAAAAAGCCACTGTCGAAAAAGAAACTCTACTCAGTTTTGAGAAGGGAAACAGTGAAGCTCTTCATGAAGTTACTACCACTGATGTGACTGTTATCGACGATAGGACATTTCCTGATGAAGCAGATGAACCCCATATGAAGCAGAAGCCAACGAGACAGAGACCAGTACGGAAGAAGACACGTCCCGTGAAATTAAGAGACTTTGTTGAATTTTAATTTTGTGTTTGTAATTCTGTACATTTAACTAAGTTATTGTTAATTGTTGTTGGTTTAATGTGAGATGCTATTGTTCGGATCGAACAATATTAAGGAAGGGGCAGTGTTACGACAACGCAGGTCACGTAACGTTTGTATCACGCCACTTCCT
>NW_013672752.1:34209-40023 GCF_000517525.1 Limulus polyphemus
AAGATAGATTAGTATGATTATGATATTGAATACAGAGAAGGAAAATCTCATGGAAATGCCGACGGACTGATCCGAAGACCCTGCAAAATGACTGAAGACATTGCTGCAAAAGAGAGGTTGAAATAACCATGTGTCATCAAGCTGAAGTCAAAGTGACTGAAGGAGTTCATTATAGTGGAACTAAGTATAGATATTAAAGCAGAACATGAGAAAGACTAAGATTTGAGGCCAATAATTGACTTTATAAAAGCAAGTGTTTTGTGTCCTGCTTGGGAGAAGTTGTCTAGCTTAAGCCCTGTGACAAAGTACTATTAAGCACAATGGGACCAATTGAAGCTTGAAGATGGTATTCTTGTCCAGAGATGGAAAACTGCAGATGGGAAAGTGACGACCTGGCAAACAGTTATACCGAGAAAGGTATGGGAAGTTGTTCTGCATCAGCCCCATGATAGTTTAACAGGAGGACATCTCCGAGTTAAGAAGACATTGAGTCACCTACGGCAGAGATTTTACTGAATAGTTATGAGGCAAGATGTGGAAGAATGGTGCAGGACATTCAGTGCATGTTGTGCTAAAAGGGGACCCAAGCATAAAGGACTTGCTCCAATGAAGTTATATCAGGTTGGTGCACCAACGGAAAGAGTAGCCATTGACATTGTTGGTCCTTTGCCCCAAACTTGTGCTGGAAACAGGTACATTTGTGTGGTTATGAATTATTTCGCCAAGTGGCCTGAGGCATATGCAATACCAAATCAGGAAGCTACTACTGCAGCTTCGGCTATTAGTGATTTCTTCTTCAGTTTTGGTATGCCATATGAACTGCATTCAGATCAAGGCCGTAACTTTGAATCAGCTGTTTTCCATGAATGGTGCAAGTTGTTTGACATACGAAAGACCAGGACAACGCCACTTCACCCACAGTCTGATGGGATGGTATAAAAGAACAATTGGAAACTGGGACAGGAATTGGTAAAGTTTGAATAGCCGCCAAGATGACTGAGATGTCTTACTCCCTCCACTGTTGATGGCCTATAGAACAGCAGAGCATGAAGTCACTTGATACACTCCAGCAAAGTTGATGTTTGGTCAGGAACTTCGGTTGCCAGTGGAGCTGTTATCAGGATGCACACTTTACGAAGAGTTGAATGAAAATGTGTCAGAGTTTGTGAAAGTGTTATCAGAAAGGATGGATGATATTCACCATCAGGTGCGTTCAATTTTGAAAACGTCTGCTGATTCGATGAAGCTACGTTATGATAAGAAGTCTACTGAAGTCAGCTTTGTACCAGGTGACAAGGTATGGTTGTATAATCCCAGTAACACCAAAGGGAAGTCTCCTATGTTGTTTTCTCAATGGGAAGGCCCATATGACATAGTGGATCGTCTCTCAGACGTGACATTCCAAATAAAATGTGGTCGGCGAGGTTAGCCAAAAGTGGTGCATACCAACAGGCTTTGGCGTTTTCACGGTCCATGACATTTCAGTTGGGACGAAGTGAACAAAGGAACAAATGACGCTGCTGAAGACGTGTAACCTGAAAAAGCCACCGTCGAAGAAGAAACTCTACTCAGTTTTGAGAAGGGAAATGGTGAAGCTCTTGATGAAGTTACTACCACTGCTGTGACTGTTATCGACGATAGGACATTTCCTGATGAAGCAGATGAACCCCATATGAGGCAGAAGCCAACGAGACGGGGACCAGTACGGAAGAAGATACGTCCCGTAAAATTAAGAGATTTTGTTGAATTGTAATTTTGTGTTTGTAATTCTGTACATTTAATTAAGTTATTGTTAATTGTTATTGGTTTAATGTAAGATGCTATTGTTCGGGACGAACAATACTAAGGAAGGGGCAGTGTTACGACAACGCAGGTCACGTGACGCTTGTATCACGCCACTTCCTTCTCAAACCTTCATGAAATGTCGGGAGACTACTATCCGCAGTTCAATTACACATTACCTTACGTTGCTTCTTGGCCGGTCTTATATATACAAGACTACCCCAATCGAGAGAATATTGTTTAGCACGTGAGACGTTCGTTGTGAATTATAGTGTTTGTTATAGCGCTACTGTTGAAATTAAGTGTATCGCAAAGTTGTATTCAGAAAGAATAAACCAGTTTTATTTAAGAAAGGACTTGTATCGGTAAAGTTTCTTCGGAAAGAATTTTCACGGAAAATTAACTAACGAACGGAGACGTAACAATACCATTTAATCATTACAATCCTTATTTGAAGATATTTTCTTAAACAGACTAAGATTTTTTTTAGCAAGCTGCAGTAGAAAAAATTAATAAAGTTGTCAGTTGCATACAATAACGATATATTTTCAGCGGTTATATTTAACGTATACATGAGAATTATGTAACAAAATTATCTGAAAAAATACAAAATTTTGTTTAAGATATTGGTATAATTATAGTATGTCTGTAAGTGAAATGTTACACTAATAACTGCATATAGACCGATATAAGCTGCAAAAATTCGAGACATAACAGAGTTGAAACAAAATTGTAAAAGATGTTTTGGACATTCGGCGCATATCCCGAAATAGTGCAAATTAACTTCATATTGTTTTGTCAGTTATAACAATATTACTATGTTCTTGACGCTAATATACGATATTTCAATGATTTCATAGTGTAAAGGTCAATGGCTAACAACTAACGGTGTTTTATGAGACAATAAACAAGCTAATTATATAATAGTACATCCTCAATAAGTAAATGATTATCTATGTATTTGAACGTTAATATATGAATATGAAGGATATTTATACGAGGACAGGACAAATCTTATGTGCAGTCATAGTACGATAGTGCTTACAGGTATTAATTTTGATAAAGCATGACATTTAAGTTTGTTATTTCTCAAAGCAGGACATTTTCATGTCCCATAAAGTTTCTGGGACATAAAGTGGGACAGGCAGCTCGAAAACGGACTGTCTCGCCGAAATCGGGACGTCTGATCACAATAGGCATAATAATTTTGAGCTGCATGATTGTCCTGCAGGTAAACCAACCTTTCAGTTGTTTTAACCACTTCCGCTCAGTTTGCATTTATTTGATTTAATTGAAAAAATGAGAAGCATTTATACAAAATTCTACAGTAGAAAACTTCTAATATTTTGTAATACAGTCTGGTAGATTTTCTAACTTTTTAATTTAGAAATTTTCAAAAGTTTTTGTTTATACTAAGTGTGTGCAGTTTTGCGTAAACCGTAATCCAGAAAACCGTTAAGTTGACTTTGTTCTAGCTATCTTTGTTCCTTTGTTATTGTGTTATTGTGTAGAGATAATGCCTGTTCTACCTTGGGGGTATGGCTGTAACGCTATACGTTGTGCAAGAGTGTAGACCACAATAGTATCTTTTGCTGGTAGTATGAGTTGCCAGATCTAAAATACGCAATTATCGTATTCAGGCCCGTACGCAGAATATTTGAAAAGGAAGTTATTAAAAAAAGCCAAAACATGCTGTACAAACAATGTTAAAGCTACGGTAATCTGGAGGCATCCCCCCCCCCGAGAATTTGTTAAAAATAGGTGCTACGAGATTAAATCTGGAAGCAATTTTGCATGAAATGTAGCTAAAACAATTGCATGGTTGTTCACATAAAATCCACAAACATCAAAAACGTTAAATACCACAAGCAGTTGCGCTATAACTATCATCATCAAGTTCCGTGCTTTGTAGCGTAGGCGATCATGTCCCTCCACCTTTCCCGGTCACAGACACTTGTGATTACATCAGTCATCCTAGCTTTGAGTATCCAAATTGTTAAACTGTCCAGGATCTTCTCTCGCTGTCTACCTCTTCTTCTTTTCCCCAGAAATTTCTCAGTTGTTACCATGTGTTCCATCCCCTTTCTCCTCATCATATGACCAAAAAAATGTTGATTGTCTTTTTCGTACTTTTGTTATCAATGTTCTTTTTGTTTCTGCTTGTTGTAGAACTTCTTCATTTGTTTCTGGTTTTTCTAGGAAATCCTAAGCATTCTACGCAGGAACCATATTTCTGTCGCATTAAGTGATTTTTCCATTTGTTTGTTTATTGACCATGATTCGCAACCATACATCAACATTGGTTCGAGGTAGCAGCTAAGAACTCTTTTGCGCACTTTTATTGATATAAATTGCTTTAACTATATTTTAGCGTAATCTTTTTACGTCACAAAAACAGGGGATTCGGCCTAACTTCCTCGAACCTCTCGCATAAGTATGTGTTATTGGAACACCTTAAAATTATTGATTTTTTAAAAACAATATCGTACACTACAAGTACTTAAGAATATATCAGTTGAAGTCTTTTTTTTTATTCGAAATATGAAATCAAGTTGACCTATACTGTATCATCACAATCGTCCACTATCACGTTTTATTTAAATCTTTGTTTTCCAGGAAATACTATATTTAGTTCTATGATTACTTTTTCTCTGTGCTTTGCTGTTCAATTATCTCCTCTAACACTAGTAGAGTATTTTACTTAAAAGTTTTAGAAATGGGTCACATGTACACGTCTTCATGTCGTGTTAACTGTGTACACACTTTTTATTTAACTCCTCTGTAGACAATATACTTCTAAGAATATAGCTACTGAATTGAATATTTTTCTTCTGTTGTTATATTTTATGTTTAAATTTAGTCAGCTGTGAAGACCATTGCCTAATGACAATTGGAGATTTGCGATATCTCTCGTATTAATTATATGTTGGAAATAATGCATTTAATTTTTTCAATTCGTTATTGTGAAAATTTTAATGTGCTGTCTCTAATTGCTTCTATCAGCATACAAAAATCCTCTTCTCAGTTTTTCCTCAATCTCTGTTAATTGTGTACATTATTTTTTCTTTCGGTATTGTTTAAATAATTTGTTAAACATTTCCTTTTCCATTGTTTTTCGGAAATTCAGTGTTTTGTTTATGTAACAATTGAATAAAGGTAATACATAATACAGTACAATTTGATAAGTATAGTGTAGCACAGTTTCTTTATAATGGAAGGACTGACAGTTTGGTGAACTTTGTTAGGTATTAGAATTTCGAATAGTCCGAAGCTGAGTTAACTGATAATTTAAATTTAGTTGTTTAATTGTACTTTGGATTTAGTATTTAAATTAAAGCCGATATATAGTCAGTTTATGATATTGTTACGACAGCAGAAGTCATGTGACGTTGGTAACACGTCATCAGTTTCTAGAAGGATCATGACTTTTCCTGACAACTCTAATCTTTTCTAGGCGCCCTCTATTTTATATATATGCCCGGCAAATAAAGCGGAGATATAATTGCAGATAGATAGATAATTGAGTCAAGCGAGCGGTAGTGACCGTAAGTAAAATGCGTGAATCGTTGTGAATCGTCTGTTTAAGTTAAAGTGACTTTGGAAATTGAGTGTATTACAAAGTTTGTAATGAGAAAGAATAAACTACTTTTAATCAAGAAGGGAATCAAGAATTTCTACCAGGAATTATCAAACAAGCAGAAACGTAACAAATTGGTGTCAGAAGAGGGATAAAAAAAAAGAAGAAGATGGAAACGAGAAGCGGCAAATCAAACTACCGCTTAGCAGATTTGATGGCAGCAATACAAGAACAGCAAAAGAAACGAGAAGATAAACAAGAAAAGAGACAACAGCAGTGGCAAGAAAACTTGCAACAGTGGCAGTTCGAACAGCAAAATAAACAAGAAAAGAGATTAAAGCAGTTGTTGGAGGAAAAAGAAAAGAAACAAGAAGAACCAGAAAAGAAACAAGAAGATAGATTGCAGCAATTGTTGGAGGAAAAAGAAAGAAACAAGAAGAACCAGAAAAGAACAA